>NC_034410.1:131205593-131284233 GCF_002078875.1 Numida meleagris
AAAACTCAGGGGCGTTTTTGCTTAACCATTTAGCAAAAGTAACTCATGCTGAAGGTAGATACAGTTCGATTCTGAAACTTTAAAATTCTCTGTAGTTGAGATTTACTTGTTGCTCCTTCATTAGAGAGCTCCCCATAGTTCCCAAGCAAAACTGACTCATAACAGTCACGATACTTTCTCCACGTCTTTCATGCAGCCCTGAGCCTTAGCCCAGCTCAGCAACTGCTCCAAGTCCTTTGATCGGACTGTTTCACCTCTCTTAGAGAGAATAAAAAGCCCATTCGCTTTTGTAAAAAGCAGGTAAGTAACCAGTGCGCTACCGGTTTATCCATGGTGCACTGCATCTCCGTATCCCACCGCCTGCCGAGATATGTTAGCCCATTTTGGGTGACCAACCGATACAGCAGAGGTTGCGCCCCTGGACAAACACACCTCACTGGGAGAAGGCGGGGGTGGAGGCAAAGGAGGGGGTAAATCTTCATTACCCTCTCCTGGGGGAAACAAAGCGGATTCGGACTCAGGGTCCCCTGCAACAGCAGTAACAGGAGCAGAGGGGGACAATACTATCCATATTTTTCACCGAAACAGGTATACCTAAGGAAGGGTACGGCCGATCCTGAGTACCCCCCTGCGCCACAGGTGTTGCTAAGCCCAGCTGCTTAGCTGCTTGATCTGCAACATCCTGTTCCACCTTGTGGCGCTTAATACAATTACTAACTTCTCGCCACGGTTTCATTAATTTCTTTGCCTCTTTACGATCATTAATCACATGATCCCATACCCATAGCATATTGCCCATCTTTCGCCACTCCTCAACATTTAACAATGTCCCGGTGTACAAAAATGCACCCACTGAATCCTGCTTTTCTAAGAAGCATAACGAAAGCAACTGCTTTTCTAAAAAGCGCAATAAAAGCTGTTGGGCTACCTCCCGCTCCATCCTCGCGTCGTAATCCAGTGACCGCCGAAGAGAGGGGAACCGCGTCGGCCGACGACTTTAACCGCCCCTGGATCCGCTACCCCTGGCAAGCCAAAAAGGCTTCTCCGCTGCCAACAATGCAACGGAGGAAAATGCGGTCCGTCACCACACGCCACCCAGGTAGGGTCCCTACTTATTCAACCACCATAAAGGCTACTCATTGGTCCCTGTTCGGGCGCCAAGTGTTGGGAAACTCCCCACGTTTCCCACAGGGCTACCCTCCTGTAGCGCGGGAAGCTTGACACTCAATATGAGTTCATGCAGCTTCAACTTTATTGTAGCAACACACCATCTTATATAGCATATATGCTTCCAGGGATACAGGGTCCAGGGATACAAGCTCTATGCAACGCACACGCTAACAAATCGTCGCCCGAGTAATCTCCATATATGGGATATGTTGTTAACTACAACACTACGGATACAGAATACTATGGATATGCTGAAATATACTAGAACACACTGGAAACACCACATTCCACATATCTAGGGATTACATCATTACATCATAAATCATTAGTAAATCAGTAGCTACGTGCTGCCGAGCAAGCTGCTTTCCAACAAACATCAATATGTTTGGGACATATTTGTGCACCCTAATACTAACTTGACAAAACGTATTGCTTTTTACCACAGACCTACTATTTTAATGGTAGGGAAACAAACATTTTGCCCTCTAATTCCTTCCACCTCAGTAAGTTTTCCAAAGAGCATGCAGCTTCACAGCACAAGGTAAAATTACATTTGAAGAGAGCCTCTTAAAAAATTTATTATTACAACATATGCTATACTGCTGGTTTGTATGAAGGGAGAATGAGAGTTTTTTCTCAAATAAAAAGGTATCTGGACCATGATTATGCCCTAAATCTAAGCTTTCCATTGCCAATGGAAATCATATTTATGATTTTGCCTCTTCCAGATGGAATTAATGCTGGGCAGGTTATCCTGCAGCCTAGTATCCTGAGATGAGTTCAATTTCACAGGTAAAATAAATGTACTTTCCATTACGAAATGTACTTGAATGTTGACTGACTATGAATACAGTGAACTTATACACTTCATCATCAGTATTTTCTTCCCACAGTGTGTCCCTGGGTATAGATTTTCCTTTCCAAGAAGAAGAACAGTTCTGAAATTTATACCTTTGACAATTAAATGCATGTGTGATTCCCAAGATACTGTCAGAGACAGGTTGTAAATGATGTGAAAAACACATGGTACATCACTGAGTATCTCAGTATCTTCAGTAATTGTCTCCTCATATTTCCAAGAGGTTTACATTAAATCTTGTAACCCATCCTTGTCAATTTTGCTAGGTGAAAAATGTCAGCTCCAGATTGCACTGTATAGCATGTAGCATGAGTTCTGTCTACCATCTAAAGTGATTTATTACTCTTGTCAAAAACACAGTTCTAGAGCAGGGGGAGTATGGCTATATTTTGGAACTGAAGATAAATGTTTGTTCCAACCATTTATTTGTTTGATGTCCTGGTAAAAGACTCAACATACTTTATTATATTTTTTTCTTAAAGTTTCTTTCTAAAGATAGGCTTATTTAGCAATACTTCTACATATCAATAAGTAGTTACATTGTAGTAAGTTTGAATTACTTTAGGATTCAAAATACAATGTCTTCATGAAGAAATACAGTGTTTTATCTTTAGTAAGAAGAACTGAATATATTCTGATTTCCTGCATATCAACCTACATCCTAGCGTACATCTTTCCACTGATTGCCAATTTATTTTTTTTTAACTCCTTTTTCCACTCACAAGAACATTAACCAATAAAAGGGCAGTTAACTGTCCTTCAATCAGAGTGCTTCATACCCCATACTTCATTTACAGTGACCTAAAAATAATATTTACACAGATTAAGAAGTGAAAAAACATCAAGATAATTCAGTTCTTTCTGAATGTAAGTATATTTAGTTAAAGTCTGTACCAGAATTCTTACAATTCACTTTTTTGTTTCTCTTGGTTTTCAACTGTGCCTTTTCCTTGTCATTTATAATGGGAATACAGAACTGAATTTAAGTAAAATTTCACAGGTGAGGTTCTCTTGATGCCTAAATTAATTTGACTAGAAATAAATTATTTAATGAGCAGTATGTATGATTTAAGTAGAGATTTAGTAAAAACAAACAAACCAAAAAAAGAACAAAAAGCTAAACCTCAAGTTAATTAATTGCCTTGATTACAATGTAGCTTTTTAACACAGAAATTCCAGAGTCACTGTATACGCCATATTGCTTGCATCAAAACAGTAGCTAGAAAGACAGCTAGTTAGTACTATGTGCTGGGCTGTGCTTCAGCGAAGGGGTATAGTCTGCTACATGACTAGTACTCATCAAAAATACCTTCCTTTGGTATATATACCTGCTGACAATGATCTGAAGATTTTTTTAGTTTTTCTTGGATTGCATAAGTTTCTTCAGTCTCTAACTATAAAAGTTTGTTGCAGTTTTTGTGACAACTCTTCCTTTTTGCAATATATTTTTTAAAAAGAATTGACCAAATGAGTATTTGGTCTTCCATCAATGGCTCAACAGTGCTTGGAGTCAAGGGCAGAATTCCTTATGTCCCTAGTTTATTGCAGTTCTTCACTGTTTAGGTAGAATTGCATAAAATCATTTCACCGCAGCATCATGTAAAACAATCATATTCCATAGATCATCATAAGAACACAAGATAGAAACACAGTCTCACTGAGTAAAAGTCTATCAAAAGCATTTTCTTTTGACTATGGCTAAAAATGAATGTGTAGACAAGAATAATATAACAGATCAAGTATACACTACCCTTAAAAGTCTCCTAGCTTTTAAAATTTTCCAGTTAAGGCCTACCTGACTCAATTTCTATGTATTTGGTAACTTGCTGAACCTCTCCCTCAGCCACAGCCAGTTCTACAGCATCTTGCAACAAGGAGGTCCACAGCTCAAGAATCCTGATTTGGCACCTTCTTTGGTAGAGGTGTTTCCCACTGTGTTTCCTGCCTCTTGTATCCACTCTCTACTCTGGAAAGGAGAATCAATAAACGTTCTCTTCCCATGACACTTGCAATTTTTGAAGACCTCTGTTCTCTTACTTCTCATATTTTTTCTGGAATGAAATTTGTTTCTTGGTGTCTAATACAGAAGTCATTACATGCTTGCCGCCTTTGTTTGACAGCTTTCTCCTTATACTACATTACAAGTGCAGCTTGCAAACAGAATAGTCAAATTGATTTCATAACACATTTACTCTTTCTCACGATACTTTTGTTTACCTGCTGCCTGATTCTGAGCAGCTCCAGAGAGCTGGTTGAACCTCTTAAGATTTCAGAGTTATGGTTTTCATCAGTGTCTTGGTTATCACTTACTCCTTATTTCTTGTGTACCTGTATGTCTTTTAATTTTTACACTGGAGTTGTAAGCCAGGTATTCCCGCATTCCAGATATCTATTTATATTTACATTCCATATATGAAATACTCCAGGATTCCTCTTATATGTAGATTTTAAGAACACTTTGAAAATATAAGAATTGTTGTTGCAATTTATCAAGTTGATTTATTCAGAAAAATCAACATTATTGAAAGTTTAATCAGAGATTATGCAGCTACTTTCAATAGGTAGAATTATATGATTTATCTCATAACTATTTGGTTTTGATATCTGGGTAGTTACGCTTTTGGATGGTAAGTGGCCTTTGACAAGCATGCAACATTAGCTCCCAGACTAAGTGCTTTTTTTCCGGAAGAATAATGCAGGATATTTGATTCATATATATGTAGAGTAAAATTAGCTTTAAATTTTTCATGATGGGTTAAGTTTGTCTTTCAGTCTCACAGATCAGCTATAAATGCTTCATTGCATGCACAACATGCTTCCTGCAAGACAAGAAAGTTAGGAAAAGAAGACCAGAAACTAAATTTGCTGATTGACTGAGACTCACATTTCCTCAGAGCAACAGGGTCAGACTTACGTATGCAACAAAAATCTCATTAAAGTGATATCTTTGGCCACTACAAAATGACTTTTTTGTGTGTGAAGGAGAAAGAGGAGTTCTGATGTTGTGCATGTAAAAATCAGAAAATATAGTGATTGCAAATGTTTTTGGAAATTGAAAATAAATAATCAAACCAATTAGGAAAAACAAACAAAATTAAACTGTTTGAGTTTGGAATTTGTTTCCATTTGGAGAAGGAAAGCTTTGAACTGCAGTTACTTCCTTACAGAAAATGTATTATTTCTGATATCATACAACTTCTCTTGGTGATGCTCCACAGTGTAGCTTGTGCAACGGCTACATTACGCTGCAGTTCTGTGAGCCTTTGACAGCACAATATAGAAAATAGTCTACAAAACTACTGTAGAAAATACACATGTGAGGAACAAGTGAAAATAATGGTACTGAACAAATATATAAATGTTACTCTTGACTGAAACTTTTCTACACATGATGATCTACAGATTGTCTTCAAAAGAATTTTCAAAAACCTAAAGAATAGAATGGTTGAGAACTCTGCAATATAACACCAGGAATAGCAGCCTAGACTATACTGGAAGATTTTGGTGCTTCTGGCAATTAGCGTTCTACTAAAGGTTGAAAAAAACCTGAAATTGATATCAAGTGGTGATTTACATTAGATCAGGATTTCGTCATGAGTGATGCAAGTTGCCAGGTACTGACTTGCAAACAGAAAACTAAAATCTTTTTCAGGAACTGCAGATTAGAGCAACCTGAGATCAGTTTTTTTATAGTTTAAACTTCAAATTAATTTGGCTTCTGTATATACAGCTTTCTTTGGAAAAAAAGGGGAGGTTTAGATTAGATATTCAGTAGAAATTAGGGTACTATACTGTACTCTTCTTCCAGCATTTTATATCATTACAGATTATCAAATGGAGAAGGCAGTTTCATGTATTGCTCTTCTATTCCTTGACAGAATTTCTAAATTATTTTGGAATGAAATAAAGAAGTGACACTTGACTTTGTCACTAGCTTGAGAAATATTGGTTTCCCTAATCTGTTTCTCTCCATTGTGAAAAACGAATACATAAAAATGATCTCTTTATTAAATTATTATTTTGATTGTGATGAATGTGCATGTTCAGTTCCTTTTCACAGCCTCTGTACATATCATGCTGAGAATGAAACCATGCTAACATGTATTTTTACATCCTTACTTGTCTCTTGCCCAGAAAAATTTTAAATGATCACAAGCTTTCAAAGTATGTAGCAGGGAGGAAAGAGCTCTCAGACTAAATGTGGTACCTCAGGTCACTGCCTTGCTGTGTGTTATTTCTAGAAAGTGAACATGTACGGCCATCTGCATCCCACAAGCTGGCTCACACATTATGCATTAACTGGCCAAGAGTAAACTTTGTGCATTTCATTAGTTTGGAATGTTGTAGTTTTGGTGCTGAAACGATTTACCAAACCACAGGTTTGAAAAAGAATGTATAACAAGTTAGGCTTAAATAATCTTCCTAGGGAAGAAAGAATGCTCAGTGCAGGCAGGAATAGAAAGGCAGCAGAGTATTATAGAAGAGGTCAGCTGTCATTTCAGACACCTAGACGGTGAATTTTCTGTCAAGAGTATGAATACAGGTGGCAGTGATGTTCATTACCTTTAGAGACGTAGCATAAAATTATATATCCAAACAGATTTGAATTCAAAGAAAATTCAAGGGCAAATTAGTAACCAAACTTTTTAACTGTGGTTGTTTCACTCTGATGGGCAGCTGAACTCCAGGACAACTGCCCTCTTACTCCCTCTCTTCCTTTCAAGAGATGGAGAAAATATGATGAAAAAGGGCTCAGGGGTTCAGATAAGGATAGGGAGATCACTGACCTATTACTATCATAGGCAAAAAAAGACTCAGCATATGGAGATTAATATAATTTATTGTCTATTACTAACTTATTACTAAAAAAAGTGAGAAAATAAAGCAACCTAAGCCTCCTTCTCCCTGTCCACCTTCTCCTACCTCCTTCCAAGTAGCACAGGGTGACAGGCAATTTCTGCCACTCCTTTATGGTCATTCTCTTCCCCAACTCCAGTGTGGGGTCACTCTCAAGAAATGCTGTCCTTCCTGAACTGATTCTATATGGGCTTCCTTCACACTGCAATTCAAGAATTACTCCGACATGGACCTGTACCAGAGGGCTCATCCTTCAGGACAGACTGTATCAGCATGTGTGCCCCATGGGCAGCATCTCCCCAAGACCTCCTGCCCCACTGTGGGCTCCTCTGCAGAGGCTGCAGCTTCAGCCCTGGGCCTGCTTCTGCTGGGGCTTTCCATGGGCTGTGGCCTCTTTCAGACCACATCCACTGCTGCATTGTGGGCTCCTCCATGGCTGCACGTGGAGATTTGTGTGGTGCCCATGGGCTGCAGGGGAACAGTCTGCTCCACCATGAGCCTCTCCTGGGCTGCAGGGAATGTCTGCTCTGTATTTGGAGTATCTCCTACCTTCTTTCTGCACTGACCTTAGTATCTACAACATTGTTTTTCTCTACATCTTCTCACTTCTCACTCCCTTTTTCCTTTCTTAAATCAGTTCTCACAGAGGCACAACCAGCGCAGCCCACTGGCTCAGATCTGGCTATCGGTGGGTCCCTTTTGGAGCAGCTGGAGCTGGCACTTATCTAACATGAAGCAGCTCCTCGACTACTCACAGAGGCCACTCCCGCAGCAGCATCCTGATAGCAAAGCCTTCTTCTTTATTCAATGGAAATAGATGTGATTCCACAAATACCATAAAATCCCTTCCTGTTATTTTCCACATCCCTTGTCAAGTTCTGTTCCATCTGTGCCTTGGCTATATTCAGTATTATCTCTTGCAGAATTATTGAAATTGTTGCTCTTAATGTATAAATGTTCTGAAATTCTTTTGTGTAGATTTCTCTTTCTATCTTTATTCCAGTAACTTTTCCATTTTTTAAAAGGAGAATTGAGTGCTCCAGAAAACTAGTAGATCATTGATCAGTTGCTCTGGAGAATGAAATCCTGTAATTATGTTCACAGAAGTGACACAGAGCTTCTGCACATTACCTGCTAGCAGGAGACAACTTTGCAACACCAGGACAAGATGTAGGGTTAAGAACATAAATCATTGGAAAACCTAGACATCTAGCTAAAGGCATGATAACCAAAAGAGCAGGTTAAATATCAATTCATTAAGTAGTCAAGCTTAGTTACCTGTGCTGAATGAAAGTAACTGATGTTTCATAGGTTTTACTTTCAGAGCAATTTTTATTTTGGGAATTGACAGAGAAAACAAGTGAATTTATGTATGTGGTTCTATTAGCTCCTTGTTTTTACTGTGTTTCATGATTAGTTTATATTCATCTATGTACCATATCCTTTCTATTTATAGGCCATATTAAACCAATTAGCAAGACTTTGCCAATAGTAATCATTACCAATATTTACTTATCTTATGCTCTATTTTTTACTGAAATTGTTGCTTTTTTCATTCTTCTGTTGCTTTGAATATAAACAAATAAAATAAATAAATAAATATTTGTACAATCCACTAATTTTTGTGGCACATAGGTGATACACTATTTGCTAAGTATCTATGTCAAAATGGTAAATGTGGGGAACCCAACACTGGGAAGTGAAAGATAAAGAAAATGTAAACATCATGGATGATTGTCTTTTCTTTTTTTCTATACTGGTAACAGCTACCACTACTTCTGAACATGTCATTAAAATTTCTGAAAATTGTTTGCTGTTCAGAAGCTCTTTTTACAGTCACCATTCAAACAACATAGACATGTAGGTACTTCTTCTGCCCAACAATGTCTAAAGTTTAAAAAGCCCAGAAAAATTATCTTCAAAGAGTAAAACCCTTCCAGAGGTGACACGGTTGTGTAACCAGTTGTTCAATTGTCCTTTTTATGCAGAATAACATTGGATTATTTTTTAGGCTTATTCAGTTTTGTCTCACTATTATATATTTGAAAACTTCTCCAGTGCACAGAAGAAAACAAAATCTAAAGATTTTTTTTCCCTTGAATGATTTGCAATGTTGATGTCATTTCTTGACCTTCTTGGTAGCTAAAATTGCCTTTATGTTCATGTAATTCCTATAAGCACAACTTCTTAAAAAACTAGTGATGTTTCTTGAACTATTATTTGAGTAAAATGTTTGGAATACATACATCATTTTTCAATCTTAAAAAAAAAAAAAAAAAAGATTTGCTGAACATAGTTGTTGAACTCATCCAAGCAAGAAAGTCAAGTAAGGTTCACGAGAAGGATGAACAGCACTTTTCTCAGATGTCAGATTTGTGATTTAAGAATAAACACTCTCTCAGATTTCCTGGAGCATTTTCAGCCAGTGCATCAAATTCCTAGCAGACTGCCAGCAAAATGCAGGGTACCAGCATGATTCAATACGTATTCAGACATAGAGTGCCTGCCCTCAGAACTCCTATACTTTCTAGAAAAAATGTTGATACACACAGATAGGCTCTAGAAATGCTCTGCTACGTAAGCTTTATATATGAGTTTTCAACATGTCTATTTTGATTTCCACATAAATATTTACGCAGCTGCAAAAATTATCAATAAGGACCTGCACTCATGAGCAGACCTCTATATAACACTGTTTTGCTGGCTCAGCAAAGTTATCTAATTCTGCATGGATTGGCAGATACCAATCTACTTAAAGGATCTCTACACAAACTTCTAAAAAAAAATGATAGCTGTGAAAAGAATGAAAAGTTAGGCCCATTGTCAATGGTTTACGGGCAGGTTCAGCCCAGTTCCATGACTAATGGGGCAGGGGGACCCATGGACCCATGCCCCAGGAAAATGGAAAAGGGTAGGGAGATGGGCCTAAAACAAAACAGCGGCGATGATCTGAGGACAAACAAACTAATTTACTAAATAAGATATCGGAATGCAAAATAACACAATATAATACAATATAATTGAAATTGAAGCTAATAAATCAAATAAAATGAGAGAGAGTGTCCAAAAACCAAAAGGCCTTACTCTAATGCTGGTGGCAAGAGGGCTAGGGAGATAGAAGCTACTGGGATGAGTGGGAGGGGAGCAAGAGAGCAAAAAGGGGACATCTCCTAATATGCAAACAGTATTATCTTTCCTTCTGAATGGAAAATGGTAACAGAACAGCAAACAGCCCTCTGGGAGATGTAGTTCTTCTTCCCTTCGAAGAAACAGCTACCCAGAACTATCCACGATCCACAGGACTGGAGCATTAACTCTTTAACTCCCATTGCACTACATGATGTTATGATGTGGAATACCGATAACCAAAAATCATAAAACCATGACACCCATTAATAAATGAGATCATGAAAAATTATGGAATTATAAATTATCAATTTTTTAGTAAAATAGTCTGTAAGGCAAACAAATAAACTAAAGAAAAGAAAAAAATATCCAGACACAATAGAGTAATGCAAAAGTAAGCATAAAGGTGACTGGATGACTCTACTAATTGGTGACCAGAACTCTGTGTTAATCAAAGCAAGCAGAATTATTCTACCCACAAAACTGGATCAGAAGAAACATTATTATTAAGAAATAGCAGTAATAGTAGTAGAAAGTTTTATATATATAGTCATTAATAAGTTATGCTTTGAAATAATGGGATAGAAGAAATAATCTTAAATAATGATTTCCATATTGATTAAAGTATTTCACAGAATGATTCTGGAAATTTTAACAAAAAAAAAAATATATCAAAACACATACTAATCTAAGCTACCTGTGAGCACTGGGAATTGTTTTGAAGAAAAGTTGTTACTAGCCTTTTTGCTCATGAGTAAGAGTTAAAATTAGGCTCTCACAGAACTTGAACAAGGGACAGTAATGATTTCTTTGAACATAAAAAATGCATGTATGTCAATGGCAGCAGTTAAGGACCATGTTGTTCTTTTACAGCAGACTTGTACTCTGAGTAATAATAAGTGACTCATTTATTATACTAAACTTGTGCACTGCATTTTGATAAGTTCTATGAAAAAAAATAGAAGTAGCTGGTGTATTTACTGTATAATTAATCTAACATATGTGCATAAATTTATATATATAAACTAAGGGGAGATTCTAAAGTGTCTTTTCTTATAAAAATTGAAAAAGTGCCTACATAGGATATGAAAGAAGTTTCTGACCATAGTTCAGTAAATTAAGCTGGTTTGAAACACTGAATGTGTAATAGTTAACTATAAGCTTCAGTTCGTGGACTAGATAATTTATTGCACAATGCATCTCTCTAATGAGGGACATCCAGGTATATTTCATTTAGGGAAATTAGATATACAATGGCAATCAAATTTAGTTTTGCTGTAAGGCAGCCTTTCGAATTACAAAAAAACCAAGTCAGTTTGTTTTATATCAAATAATACAGAACATAGAATCCAAGAGAATTGACATCCCAAGTTGTCTTTCAAATTGGTAAGATATGAAAAAAAAGGTAAAGGTAAGTTTTTAACATGTGAAGCATACTTTTGCATTCCAAGTGACTAAGTTAATCTATTTTTATCTAAATAATCTAAGAGACATACCATCAAACAATATCTCTTCATACATTCATTTCAGCATGCAAGTTGTGAATAGAATATATGCTTGCAATTGTTTCATGTTTGATATAAATACTTATTGTCTAAAATGCTTAATTGTTTCATATTCATGCACATTATATTAATAACAGTCACTGTTTCTAGAATGTCTTAGTGCTGTGCAAAATACACAAAAGGGCAAGAAAAAGTTTACTAAGTGTAATTACAGAAATATATTTTAAATACATATGCAACAAAAAATGTTGATAGCTTGTTACTGTGAACTTCAAGTACATTTTTTGCTTAATCTTTTAAACTCTTCTAAATTTCAAAATAAAATTATTCTTAAACTAATCTGACCCAATACCCAATCTTGTATATATAAACAGCTTCATTTGTTAACAATACCTCAAATACAGTCAGCAGATCAATACACAGTAAATGCTGTTTCCATTAACTAATTCTGTCAAAATGGGGCTACAAAAGTGAACCATTTTCTACAACGCTTTAGTTTTTAGGCCGCATGTGCAGTGACATGGCTTTCAGTTTTATCTCTAGCAAAAATGTTCTAGTTACCAGTCTGAAGTATTCCCATCCAAACTAGCAATCTACTGTTCTTGAGAACATTTTGTTTCTTCTGTTGACAATTTATAGAGAAGAGCTAAACAGCTCATTTTCCAGTTGCAGCTATTTTTTGTAAATGAAATGTAAATTTACCATATAATGGTAAATGCTTTTGCTTTTGTTCTGAGTTGCAGAGAGATGATGTCAATCTGGTTGTAATCGATTCCATTAAACTCTGAAAATAATTATAACCTTTATTTATTGACAGAAAATATAAAATAATGATTTTCACGAGGAAGTTGGAGGCTGAGAATTCCAAGACAGAGGCAGATATCTCCTGGAAATATCTACAAGTCTGAGCTTGAAGAGGAAGAGGATAATGGCATTTCTTCCAAAAACATCTTTTATTTTTTGCATCAAGGAGGCTAGAAGAGGTTGAGCATTGCGATACTCATTATTTTAGCGCTATTGCTTTTAGTCAACTGATCTTTTTTTTTTACTTAACAATGCCTTCTATACCCAACAGAAATGAAGATTTCCTGAAATAGATTACAAGAGACTCCACTAGCTAGAGCTGAGGTCAAGTTCCACTCTACACTTAACTCCGGACTCAAGTCAGAACATGAAACAAAGAAGTGAAGAATTACATTATAAATGGATGATTTTGCTTTAGTTGTTTTGTAAGTAGATTTTTTTTTATGTGAATTAGTAGAAGCATAATCAAAACTGGAAGGATAGTTGTGTTATAACTCATATCTTTCATTCAAATTACTATCTTCACTTTCTGGTGATACTGGCAACCTGGATGCATTGAAATGTGTGATATTTGATATTTTAGGGAAATAAATAGATTATAAATTTAGATAATAAATTTGCTCCAACTAAAGGGAGCAACTAAATTAATTACAACTAAACTTGTAATTGTGCTGCGTTAATGTTGAAAAGAGTCAATACCTAAAGAAATAACTGCAACCTCAGGAGTTTTTTGCTTATTTTGTTGTTGTCATTGTTTCTTTCTCAGTTGTAAAAAGAGTGATGGCTGGTAGCTGGAATCAGCACTTAAAGCAGTCCTTGAGCTGAATTTGAAGTTATTTTAGCTATTCCCAAGACCTTTGTTAGGTAGGTGCTAATTTTAAGATTTTGGATGCAATTAAGATCCAAATTTCTTTTATAAAGTTTGTTTATTATAAGAAGAACTAACATAGCAACCTTTTTTATTTTGGTTGTCTAAAATCTATTAGAAAAAGCTTACTGTCATGTATGGAAGGTAAGAAACAGCCGAGTCACACTACGGACCCAGTGAATACTCTGACGTTATTACATGTAGTAATGCATTCCTGGATGCCTAGAAATGGGAAAAATGTGTTATATGATCTAGGACAGTCTCTGACAAAGCAAATCATGTCACCGACACATTCCATTTTGAGATTAAGAGCTTTCTTCTTGTTTTAGATAATATATGGTCTCCAAATTTAAGTAGTAGCAGGTCCAGAAAAATATGGAGGCTTTGCTATCCTGCAACTGTTATGAATGCTGGTTACAGCACAACTAAAGGTTTGTTGGAAAGCAGCTTGCTCGGCAGCACGTAGTTACTGATTTACTAATGATTTATGATGTAATGATGTAATCCCTAGATACGTGGAATGTGGTGTTTCCAGTGTGTTCTAGTATATTTCAGCATATCCATACTATTCTGTATCCATAGTATTGTAGTTAACAACATATCCCATATATGGAGATTACTCGGGTAACGATATTGTTAGCGTGTGCGTTGCATAGAGCTTGTATCCCTGGACCCTGTATCCCTGGAAGCATATATGCTATATAAGATGGTGTGTTGCTACAATAAAGTTGAAGCTGCATGAACTCACATTGGGTGTCAAGCTTCCCGCGCTACAGGAGGGTAACCCTGGGGAACGTGGGGAGTTTCCCAACAAAGGTTATTAAAGTTGAATATTTTATAGTCAAGTAATTTTTTTCCTTTTACATTTTTTTTATCCTAATCAGGAAAATTATGTGTTTGAAAGTTAAAAAATGAGACATTTTGATATAATCTAAGCAGACTGATTCTTATCCCCATATGTGATATGCATTACATTAATACAGATGTTACTTATGCGCTTCTGCAGTGCTAAATCTGCACAGAAGATGACTCTTCCATATTGCCCTGGTTTTGGCTGAGATGGAGTTAATTTTCGTCATAGTGGCTGGTATGAGGCCGAATTTTGGATTTAGGAGAAAAACAGTGTTGATAACACACTGATATTTTAGTTGTTGCTTAGCAGTGCTTACACTAAGTCAATGAATTTTCAGTGTTTCACACTGCACTCCTAGCATGGAGTCTGGGGATAGACAACGAGCTGGGAGGAGAAAAACAGGGCTGCTGAGTCAAACTGGCCAAATGGATATTCCATACCATATGGCATCATGTGGAACAATAAAACGGAGTAGTATGCTGCAAGGGTGGCTGCTGATTTGGGATTGGCTGGGCATCAGTCAGAGTGCAGTGGGCAAATGCATTGTGCATCACTTGTTTTATATACTTATATAAAATATACATACACATATATAAAACATGTATGAATAATAATATATAATTATATACAATTATGTACAATATAAATATGTGATATTTTATATATAATGTGTGATAATACATTTCATTATATATTATATATATACTTACTATTATTATTATTAGCAATAGCAGTAGTAGTACTGGTATTTCTGTTTTTTTCCTTTCCTTTTCTGACTCCTCAAAATAGCTTTATTTCAACTTACAAGTTTAATCATTTTCCAATTCCCTATCCCACCATACTGGACAGGAGAAGTGAGCAAATGGCTGTGTGATGCTGAGCTGCCTACTGGGTTAAACCACAACACTTTCATATTAGAATATCTGGTTTCAGATCTGCACTTCAAATCATGTTCTTCTCCACTGTTTTAAGAAAACATTTGACTATTTTGAGTCTTCTTCTCCTAAAAACACTCTTGGATGTTGCCAAGTCGTCTTTTGATTTCTCTTTTTCTGTCATTTTGATTGAGCTAACAGAATTTATCTTTTCAGTCTTGTCAGTATTGCACGTTCCATCCTGTTTCTAACATTATTTTTTCAGATCTCTTAATCGTCTCTGAAGTTTTCCACATCCTTTTAAAAATGTAACTAATGCTAGAAATGTAACTGGATGTATTGAAGAATTGCTCTGCCAAACAGTAGTTGAATGCTGTTTTAAAATATTACCCATGGCTTTTGTATTTATAGAATCACAGAATCATAGAATCACCAAGGTTGGAAAAGAGATCCAAGTCCATCTAGTCCAACTGTCCACCTACCACCGTATTTCCCCACTAAACCATGCCCTTAGTATAACATCTAAATGTTTCTTGAGCACCTCCAGGGACTGGGACTCAACCACCTCCCTGGGCAGCCCATTCCAGCACCTGACCACTCTTTTGGAGAAGAAATTTTTCCTAATATCCAACCTGAACTTTCCCTGGTGCAACTTGAGGCCATTCCGTCTTGTCCTGTTGTAGTTATGTGGGCGAAGAGGACAATCCCCACCTTGTCACAATCTCCTTTCAGGGAACTGTAGAGAGCTGTGAAGTCTTCCCTGAGCCTCCTTTTCTTCAGACTAAACAATCCTAGTTCCCTCAGCTGCTTCTCATAAAATAATAAATAAATAAAATAGAGTGAGTCCTTTTTTTCTTTTTGCTACTACTTCATCTTAATCGTAGAATTACTGAATCACAGAATCATAGAATCGTGGAATGGTTTGGATTGGAAATTCCAGCACGCTGGTCAGGATGGCAGGGATACATTCCACTAGATCAGGTTGTTCCAACCTGGCCTTGAACACTTCCAGGGATGGGGCATCCTCAACTTCTGTGGGCAAGCTATGTCTCACTACTCTCATAATGGTATTTTTTTTCTTTATATCTTATCTAAGTCTACCCTCTTATACTTCAAAACCATTAGCCCTTGACCTTTCACTACACTCCCTGATAAAGAGCTTCTCTTCATCTTTCTAGTAGGGATCTTTTATGTATTGAAATGATGTATAAAGTGTCCCCAGAGCCTTCTTTTCACCAGGCTAAACAATCCAGGATTTCTCATTCTGTCTTGCTGATGAGGTGCTCCAGGCTCTCTGATCATCTTTGTGATATTTCTCCTGACCTGCTATACCAGGTCCATGTCTTTCTCATGCTGCAGACCCTAGAGATGAATACAGTACTTCATGTGGGGTTTTGTGAAAGCAGAGTAGAGAGGGAAATCATCCCCTATTGGCCTGCTAGCTACAAGTCTCTTGCAGCTCAAGGTATGGTTGGATTTCTGGACTGCAAACTCACATTGCCAACTCATGTCAAGCCTTTCATTCACCATTGCCAATTTCTCCTCCTCAAGGCTTTTCTGTTCATTCATTGCCCAGACTGTAATTTATGTTTGAGATTGCCCAGACTCAGGTACAGAGCATTTGGCTTTGCTGAACTTCATATTGTTCACATGGGCTTACCTCTCAAACCTGTCAAGATCTCTTTGAATGGCATCCCTTCCCTCTAGTACATCAATTGTACCGCTCAGCTTGGTGTTATTTGTGAACTTGATGAAGGTGCATTCAAGGCCACTATTTATGTCATTAAATAAGATATTAAACAGTGCAGACCCTTCAGGGATACCTCTCACTACAGACCTTTGTGTGGACATTGAACCTTTGCATGTGGCTATCCAGTCATTTTCTTATCCATCTCATAGTCCATCCATCAAATGCATGCCTCTCTCCAATTTAGAGGCAAGTTTGTTGTGGGGGACAATATTGAACGCCTTATGGAAGTCCTGATA
The DNA here is from genome assembly GCF_002078875.1 of Numida meleagris. NCBI lineage: Eukaryota > Metazoa > Chordata > Aves > Galliformes > Numididae > Numida > Numida meleagris. The sequence goes on from NC_034410.1 coordinate 131,222,497, forward strand.
GACATTGGTTGCTCTTCCCCTGTGTAGTGTGTCAGTCACTCCATTGTAGAAGTTAGTCAGGCTTGATTTGTCCTTGGTGTAGCAACATTGGCTTTTTCTAATCACCTCCCTGTCTTTGATGTATTTTGACATAGATTTCAAGAGGATCTATTCCATGATCTTACCAAGCGCTGACATGCCTGACTCGTAAGTTCTTCCCAGTGTAAACGTTATTGCCTTTTTAAAAATGAGTGTGATGTTTCCTTTTCTTCAGTCATTGGGGACTCTGCCTGACTGTCGTAACTTCTCAAATACAATGGAGAGTTGAGAACTACATCTGCTAATTTCCTCAGGACACCAGGGGATAAATGGGACTTTCAGAGAATGACAGATGACAGAAAGGACATGTCTCAGAATTCTTTTTGTTTTGTTTTTTTTTTTGTTTGTTTGTTTGTTTTTGACCAACTGTTGCTATCAGTTGGACAATGCAAACAAAGCATGACTGAGGACAAATACTGCTGTTGTCATTATTACCATTTTGTATGGCACATTCTGCCAGGTATATACGTATCTAAAAAATTAAATGAAAAGGTAAACATAAAATTTAGTTTTGACCTTTCATTAATCCAAATTCAAGGTGAAAAGTAATTTCTGAGAGAAAAATGTTTGTAGTATTGGTTTCACTTGGAGACAAATAGACAAAAGTAAATTCACCTGCATATCATACATAACTGTTAAGGCAGATGTAAACTGGAGAAAGGGGAAACCCTGTATAATTGTTAATTCTCCATCCACTGTTAAGACTGTTTACCTGCACTTTGGAACACCTATAAATTTTTTTTATTGGTGTCTTTTTTTATATCTTGATATGTAAGTAAAGTTTTTGAATCATTGCCTTTAGCTCTTACTTCTTGTACAACTGTCAGAATTCCATTCTAGACTGCAACATACGTATTAAGTTTTATGAAAATTAATTTTCCTTGAAAGACAGATGAGCTGACTAAAAAAATCCAATAACCTTCCAGAGTTTTTTATCATGTTGTTGAATTACAATGAATTGTTCTTAGAGCCTAAGAGAGTTATAGATTACAGACTGGATAGGGAAAAGGCATAAAACTCAATTATATTCTTAATAAATTCAAGCTTTACCTTGAAGGATATTGTTTTAACACACAAAATATTTCTTCTGGCTAGACTATTCAACATGACTTTAATTGAACATAGGCAAACAATGAATCATTCATATATTATATTCTCCTGCTGTTTTCTTGAACGATGGCTCAACCTAAAGCTGTGGTAAGGTTTTAAAAGGGAATAAACGGTTCTGAGAGCATGGTGCTCAACATTTTTTTTAAGAAATGGCTCGGACAGTATTTATGTTTGCTATATGAAAGCAAGTAAGCAAAACAGTTTAGCTATTTATGGCTACAGACAAAAAAGAAAAATACTTGGTTTGGATGAAATACAAGACTTTTTGTTTTACTCATAAAGGAGTTTGCATACAGAGTAATTGGGGTAGTTTAACACTGACTAATAGCTAAAGCCCAACACTTCACTCTCTGAGTCCCCCTCCTCAAAAGGCCAGGGGAAGAAAATATGAAGAAAATGCTTGCAGGTTGAAATAAGGACAGAGATCACTCACAAATTACTGTCATAGGCAAAACAGCATAAGTTAATGTAATTTATTGACAGTTAATAACAAACTAGAGCAGTAAGAACTAAAAGCAAATTAAAAACACTTTCCTCCCATCCACTTTCTTCTGGCCTCAAGTTGCACCAGGGGAGATTTAGGCTGGACATTAGAAAACACTATTTTTCTGAAAGAGTGGTCAGGTGCTGGAATGGGCTGCCCAGGGAGGTGGTTGAGTCACCGTCCCTGGAGGTGTTCAAGAAACATTTAGATATAGCATTGAGAGACACGGTTTAGTGGGGTTATTGGTGATAGGTGGATGGTTGGACTGGATGATCTTGTAGGTCTTTTCCAACCTAGGTAATTCTATGATTCTATGATTCTACCTCCTCCCCCTGAGTGGCACAGTGGAATGAGGGTTGTGGTCAGTTCATAATGCTTAATCACTGTCATTCCCATACTCTCACTCTATCCCTCTACATTATCATGGGGTTCCTTCTGTGGGATGCTGCCCTTTTTGAATTGATCAAATGTGGGCTCAAGACCACCTGCTCCACCATGGACTCCTTCACAGGCTGCAGTGAACTTCTGCTTGGTGCCTGGAGAACATCCTGCCCTCCTTCACTGACTTTGGTGTCTCCAGGGCTGCTTCTCTCATATTTTCTCACTCCTCTCTCTCAGTTACTTTGGTTCAGCGTCGTTTAGATTTTCTAAAATCTGATTTCACAAAGGCACAATCAGCTTCACTCCCTGGATAACCTTTGGCCAGCAGCAGATCCCTTTTGGAGCTGGCTGGAGCTGGCTTACGTCTAACATGGGGCAGCTTCTAGATCCTTCTTCCAGAGGCCATCCTTCCAGCCTCTCTGCTACCAAAACCTTTCCACCTAAATCCAATACAGCAATGCAGAATTTGTCTCTTCGATGTGCCCAATATTTGGATATTTATGCTTCATTTATACAGTTAAGTGTGGCTTTTCTGAAGTAATGGTATTTGCTTTGGGGTTACAAAGATTTTGTGGTTCTCAAGTCCTCCTCAAATGAGATCAGTTATAGGACAGGTTCTCCCTGACACCAGTAGAAGCAGATTCACAGTGATGGTCTTGATATCAGGAAGGGAAATATGCATTGGAAGGAGAAAGAAATACTACTTGTTGAAAAGATGGAGAGACAATAGTACATATTCATAGATATTTAGAACATATAGGGGTCACCTCTCAACTTTCATTCTGTTCAAAATCCTCTTGAGTTCCTAATGAAAAGAACAATTTAGTATTTTCTCTCCTGCATAGAAACTGAATGAAAAAATATCAAAACACCTTAAATAACACTTCAAAATGTTGTTCCTATATGTTTAGCTAGTTATTTAATACACATGTTCCCATATTTAGCATGTGTGTTTAGGAGTGTTTAGGAGAAACACTGCATTATCTATTTATTTGCTTGAAGGGGGAAAAGTTTGTTAAAACACCTTTTTTTGAAAAGCAAATCAGATCTTTTCTCCAAAATAAAGAAATGTTATGCAGGATTGAAAATGGTGAGCTGTAATTGTTGTAGCTATGCAACTGAATTAATAGGGAACTTGCGTAAGGATCTAGCTAACCGACTAATAAGAATATTGTAGAAAATCACTGTAGTGTTGTATGAAAACAGTCTTCATACAGAGAAATGACAAAATGTAACACCTAAGAAAGTTTCAAATGACTGCAAAATGTGATGCTGCTAATGATAAGAATATCAATGCATGTTTAATTTATGGATAAGGATTTAAAATTGAAGGAGGGATGCATGATATAAGAGAACAGGCAATAGAATATTGTGTAATACAACAAAGAAAACTTACTGAGGAGACTGATGGCTGATGTACTTTGAACTGGGCAGCTAGGTACCATAACTGCTTTTGTCAGTAGCTGCCAAGAGTCATGCTGCCAAGCTATCACATTGCCCCAGTAACCAAGGGAAGGAAGTCATCCATGGAAAGAATAAACAATGCAACAAGTTTGTCTGGGGCATGTAAAGAAAGGAGAGTTGCACCTGTGGGTTTTTAATTTTAAAATATTTTTACATATGTAAATCAGGAGATGCTGCAACACGCCCTACTGAGTTTGCCCAACTATTAATAATACATTTCTACTGGAAGATATTTTAAATGACCTGAAATAATGGTTTACCTCCTTCCTATGTTACTGTTGTGCAGTGAAAGTCTATAACTGCCCAAGTTTATACCTTAGTAATGTTTATAACTCTAAAAGCCAGGTTCTCATGTATTTTCATATATCAGTAATATTCCATCATATTTATAGTAAGGGAATTGATGTTAGGATAGAAATACTTTATCATCCTATCACTGAATTAAATAAGCATAAGGTTGTGCTTGAAAATCCATTATTCTTTCACTGCCAAGTCTCAGACTATGACAGAAGCCTATCCATATCACCAGTACGTAACCTGATGATGTTCAATGACAGTTTCAGATATAATTAAAAAAATCAAGCTTTCAGTGGCTATGATTAAACTAACTTCTCATGTGTAGCCCCATGCTAATGGAGATATATTAGAGGAACAGCTTGTAGAAATGTATGCTGTATCTACAGAACCAGTTGTTGCCAAGTGAAACAAAACCACAATTTAAAATTAATCTACATGCATCTGCCATAATTTTAATTTAAAGTTTGAAATAACGTAAATTTGGCTTCTTTAGACTTAAAAAACAAAAAGCTAATCTGTTGCCTGAGAAGGTACATGATAGACCATCTCTTCCTCAGTTTTCACTGATGAAATAATTTGGCATATTAAAATGTGAAAAGTCAGCACATTTTTCCTTCATACATCTATTATGTTTTATATTGTTGAGATATTTTATTTTAAGGGATACATAACACATGTTGACCTCATGAATACGAATGCCAATGAGATTCTTATTCCTTTTTTCTTTAAGTGATTTTCAAGGTCCACTTCCATATCTTTGATAAATAGAATCAGAATATATCGGGAACTGCAAATTTATTAGTTGACACTAGTTTTTACTCTTTGCACTATTGCACAGAAGTGAACAGGTGAAGATGTTGAACTTAGTACCTCTAGTAAGGTCCTCAGCAGGCTGTAAAAGAGACTTTTACAGCTGAGAAGTTAATCTAATCTTAGCCTAGCCTGGAATGCTATTTTCAACTTTCCAATAAAGTATTGCACCACTGGAATGCATCTCAGGTGAAACAATAGAATTTGCCAGTTCTATTTTAAACACCATCTGTGACGATTTTTTTGTGAATGCTGGCAGTATACTGACACTGCGTTACTAAAGTGAATGAGACCTGACACATGGAGAAGTCCCAAGATTCTGTTCCAGCCAATATATACATATTAGTCAGAATACTTTTTTCTTTGGGGTAGGTGACTGCTACTATTATGGCAATGTTGTAATCTACACTGGCATTTTAATACCTTGTAAGAAATTAATGGAAGAGGTCATGCTGAGCAATGATTCCTGCCATGGCTATATAAAATACCTGTATTTCTTTCCTGACTATTGGACTGTCAGAGGCACAAAGTTAGCATGGATCTGATTTTATTACCCTAAATTACTGGTGTATTATCCCTTAAAAGTTGAAATAAAAGAAATTTTGGAGAGGGAGAACTCTTGCTTAGAAAAGTATGTGTGAATATCATGTGGGCACTCTTTTAAATGTCAAATTATTGTCATCAAAGTCCTTACATTGTCTGTACAATATTTTTAAGTCTGATAACTAGTATAATTCAGAATTAAATGTACATACAGATTCTCTTGGCATTACTATTATGGTAAGTGTAAATGTAAACTTCACTGAAAATTTGTGTAACTCCCATAATTTGTTAGAAACGATAAAAGTTTGGAAGTCTGCATGTTCTCCAAACACTTTTTGCATGTTAGCACACCATACTAGCTTACCTTGAAATGCTTATTTTTCTTCTTCTTGAGCAATGGCATTGGGATTCCTCTTGAAAACTGGGCTAAACTTATCTAACAAGGCTACATTTATTGAACAGTGCTACTAAATTAATTTTTGGCACCTAGATGTATAACACTTGATCAGGTGTTTGTTTGTTTGTTGGATTGTTTGCTAGTTTCTCCTTACATTCCTATCATCTGATGTGGAACGCAGTCTCTAATATTGTCTTTCCAACAGGCTGAATATAATGTACATCCCAGGACCGTTAGCTGTTTCATAGGAAGCAGTTAGAGCCTCAATCATTTTCAATCACCTTTTTATTCCCGACTACTACATAGACTATGTGTGAGTGCTTCCTTCAATCCTACATATTAGTTCAGTAAATTGATGAGTAGAAAGCCTAACCCTTAGAATAACATCAAAATATTTTGTCTGTTTGTTCCAGTTGCTACGACAATCAGTGCTGCCATTGTCTCTTTCTACTATTTATGAGCACGTAATTCAACCCCTTGCATTTTAGTGCACTTCGTTTCAGATCTACCTGTAATTCTAAAACCAAGACACAAATGTTTCGATTTCAGTTCTGCAACAATCTTGAAATGATTAAACATGCTTAAAACATGTGTCTTAAAGAGACATCTTATTATAAGAGACATTAAAGAGACATCTTATTTAATGCATTGTAGATTTCAACAGCTTTCCTTACTTATCAAAATAAAAATGCAAGGAAAATGCAAAGTAATTTTTTAAAAGTTCTGCTAATCAGAAGTTTTATAATTCATTCTTCCATGTCTGTAACTGTGTTATTAAATGTTTCATACAGTTCAGTTTATCAAATGTTAGGCAAGTTGACGAGAAGATCAGAAATGATACTGTCTTTCAGTACGGTCTGTGTTTGTCTCTATACATATAATTATATATTTGAGTAACTATATTTTATTATGTAACTTACATTTTGTATCCACATGCAGATTTTGGACACAGGGCTACACAGGAGGAGTGTGGCAGGGCCTCTGTGGACACAGGCTGGGACTGCCCCATGCTGCCTCATGCTTCCAGCCAGCTCCAAGGGCTCCAGAGCAGGGCATGGCTGAGCCCAGCAGCCAAAATGGTGTGCCTCTGTGACAGCATATTTAGACAGGGCAAAACCATTATACAAAAAAGAAAAATGGTATGTGCTTCACATATTTAAGAGGAAGAAATCTGACTAAAGTCAACAACTTTACACTGTAAATATAAAGGTACATGGTATTTTTATACGTGTGCAATATTTATATATGAAGCAATATTTTATATACATCAAGGTAGTTTATTTATTAGGCATAAAGCATATTAGGCATTTAAGTTATAAAGTAAACATGCAACTCTCAAAATTCATATACAGCATTTAAAATCTAAATATCAACACTTCAAAGGGTAACAGTATTTTAAAATGATCATTTTCATTTTCAAATCAATGGCAAGACATTTCTCTCTTTATCATTGTTCTTAAAGGGTTTACATAGCAATTTGGATCCATTCCATCAGTTCAAGTAGTAATTTCTTCTGTACGGCAGTAATGCCATTTACACTCTACTTTAGAATCATAGAATCATTAAGGTTGGAAAAGACCTACAAGATCATCTAGTCCAACTGTCCACCTATCACCAATAGTTCCCACTAAACCATGTCCCTCAGTACAACATCTAAACGTTTCTTGAACGCCTCCAGAGACGGTGACTCCACCACCTCCCTGGGCAGCCCATTGTAGCAACTAACCACTCTCTTGGAGAAGAAACCTTTCATAATGTCCAATCTGAATCTCTCCTGGTGCAACATGAGGACATTCCTTCTAGTCTGACTGCTAGTTATATGGGATAAGAGGCTGACCCCCACCTCTCTACAGCCTCCCTTCAGGCAGTTGTAGAGAGTGATAAGGTCTCTCCTGAGCCTCCTCCAGACTAAACAGACCCAACTTCCTCAGCTGCTGCTTATAAGACTTGTGCTCCAGACCCCTCACCATCTTTGTTGCCCCTCTCTGGACATGCTTCAGGACCTCAATGTCTTTTTTTGTAGTGAGGGGCCCGAAACTGATCACAGTACTCAAAGTGCAGCCTCATCAGTGCTGAGTACAGGGGGATGATCACTTCTCTGCTCCTGCTGGCTCTTCCTATTTCTGATACAAGCCAGGATGTCATTGGCCTTCTTGGCAACCTGGGCGCATTGCTAGCTCATGTTCAGCTGAGCACTGACCAATATACCAAGGTTCATTTCCAAGTTATTTTTTGATTTCTCTTTTTCTGTCATTTCAATTGAGCAAGTTCCATCCTGTTTCTAACATTGTTTTTTCAGATCTCTTAATCGTCTCTGAAGTTTTCCACATCCTTTTAAAAATGTAACTAATGCTAGAAATGTAACTGGATGTATTGAAGAATTGCTCTGCCAAACAGTAGTTGAATGCTGTTTTAAAATATTACCCATGGCTTTTGTATTTATAGAATCACAGAATCATAGAATCACCAAGGTTGGAAAAGAGATCCAAGTCCATCTAGTCCAACTGTCCACCTACCACCGTATTTCCCCACTAAACCATGCCCTTAGTATAACATCTAAATGTTTCTTGAGCACCTCCAGGGACTGGGACTCAACCACCTCCCTGGGCAGCCCATTCCAGCACCTGACCACTCTTTTGGAGAAGAAATTTTTCCTAATATCCAACCTGAACTTTCCCTGGTGCAACTTGAGGCCATTCCGTCTTGTCCTGTTGTAGTTATGTGGGCGAAGAGGACAATCCCCACCTTGTCACAATCTCCTTTCAGGGAACTGTAGAGAGCCCTAAAGTCTCCCCTGAGCCTCCTCTTCTTCAGACTAAACAATCCCAGTTCTCTCAGCTACTCCTCCTAAGTCCTGTGCTCTAGACCCCTCACAAGCTTTCTTGCCCCTCTCTGGATGAGCTCCAGGGCCTCAGTGTCTTTCTTGTAGTGAGGGGCCTAAAACTGAACACAGTACTCAAAGTGCGGCCTCACCAGAGCTGAGTACAAGGGGACAGTCGCCTCCCTGCTCCTGCTGGCAACACTATTTCTGATACAAGCCAGGATGCCATCAGCCTTCTTGGTCACCTTGGCACATGGCTGGCCCATGTTTAGCTAAGAGTCGATCAACATCCCCAATTCCATTTCTTCCACACAGTCTTCCAAGCCTGAAGCATTGCCTGGGGTTGTTGTGGCCAGTGAATCCATGTGTGCTGGCAGCAGTTAGGGTGTGGGAGCAAGGTAGTGGGAGTGAGACACACTGTGTGCTTACCTGGCCAATCAGCCTCCTGAAGGTTGTAGAATGTGCTCACTGTGACCTGAGAGCTACTGTGACCCTTTTATCTTTCCTGAGTAAACTGAAACAACCACTCAGCCCTTTCAGATCTTTTTCTGCCATTCAATGTTTATATTGCTTTTACAGATTGACTCTGAGTCAGAGATGATCTTAAATCTCTCCCATTTCTGTCTAAAATAAAAGTCACAGGATATCTACTTAAAATCCTCTTAGGGAGAAGTCCATTGAAATAATCAGGCTTAGAGGGTGCTGTGAATGTCAGTAAAATAATGCATGCCTAACAGCAGGGTGGCAGAACAATCTTTTATCGTCAGTGCACTTGCTTCTGTGCTGGGTCTTTGATACAGGTCTTAATTGTCAAGATGCCTAAGGAGACTGGAGGCTTACCCCAAAGCAGCAAGGACCAGGAGTATCGAGACAACAGTATCACATCTAAAAGTGAACAGATGCAAACTAAAAAAAAAAATTAGTTGCTGTGTGCTTTTTGGAAAAAGAACATCACTGCTGCATCACTTTGAATATACCTTCAGAGGCAACTTTTATTTATGGGAAATATCTGTAAAGCTTAGCAGAGAGCACAAATCTCTTTTGAGAATTTTAGCACTCCATAATTTTTTATAATAAATAAGAACAGGCTATTCTGGAAATAACATACATCTCTACGTAAAGGGAATTATATTTCTGTAAAACTGCACTGTTCTACTCTTGTTAAATTCTGTGGAATTTTCCATAAAATTATCTGGGCTACAATTAGGAGTTCTGTACTGAGGTAATAAATGAAATCTTTACAAGATCTTCAGACTACTAGGCAGATATGTAGGTTGCTCTGAAAGTAATGCTTCTTATTTGTTTCCATGGAAACTGCAACAAATACAAAGAGCACAATAACATTATTTGATAGAACAAATTCTCAGCTACAAAACAGTATTTTTCAACACAGTCACCATGGTTAGCTATTCATTTTCATCAGCGATTAACAAGAGTCTTCATGTCACATTCATAAACAGCAGAGATGACCTGCTGTTGCTATCACCACTGCTGAAATGCCACCCACCAACTCACTGTGCTCACGTTCCATTTGGTCTCCATAAACATTCAGTAAACGTCAAAGAATGCAAGTTCAGCTGCACACATTTCCTTCATAGTCACTTCCATGTCAGACATCAGTTTGTCAGAGTGCCTCTCTGCTGCCATCTGTCACACAGCAACAAAATGTAATGGAATATTAAGGGGGAGGGCATTCAATCTCTACTGCCATACCACCAATACCCACCTCTGACATTGTGGGCCAACAGAATAAAACTGGAGGCATTACTTTTGGAGCATCCCTCACAGTAAAAAAAAAAATCCACATTTGTCTAATATGGCAGCATCAGCATATCTAACAGTCTCAGTAGTTTGTACCACTTAAAAGAAATAACTTCCAGTTGTACAAAGAAAACCAGTACCTCTAAGATATATCAGCAGTATTGTCACTCTGCCATTTGAAAAAGTTCTAGGATTCCCATTTTGTCAAGTTGCTTCCATTGATTGATCAGCATCACCTTCACGTTCTTTGAACTGAATTTTTTTAATCTACTTTCTGCCAAGATTGCAGTGATGGGAAAAATTGCTGAATACATTTTCAATGTGTTTATTCTAGAAGATGGATCACTATTGGTGATTATAATGTAGAAAGGATTAAAAAAGGATCTATGCTGTCTGCAGAGAAAAACACCATTTTACCAATCAGCAACTGAGGAAATTACTAGGGGAACAATGAAAAAATAAAATATATAATTTGTTTTCAAAACTCTCAAATGTATGTTAGAGGGGTTAAAATATTATATAACAATGCAGTATCTATATATATTTTTTAAAATTTTATATTCTGGAGCAGAGACACCAAGTAAAAATTAAGTCATTTTCAGTCCTTTCAAATGAAATTCTAAGACTGTGAAAGAGATTTTTTTTTTCTTTTTAATGGCTGGTGTGTCTCTTATATTATCTGTTCAGATTCAAAGTTTCTGTCTTATCTCCTGCTACGCTGAAAAAATAGACACTGAGGTTAAAAATTCTGTTATGTTCTCCTCTAATGTATGCATTTCCTGAAAGTTTTGATTCCTTAGATAAAATGCACTTAAAAAAAAAAATTATTATTTTGTGGACTTCTATAAGTTATTATGCACTACAGAGGCAGCAAGATAAGCATTCATGTGATTGCTTTTCCTCACAGGGTCCTTGCAAGTATCTGAATTAACTGCCCTTAATGCAGTACCTGGATGCAGAGATTCACAGTATAAATACAGTGGCTGTGTAATGCTAAGAAATACAGCTAAAAGTAACTTTCTGAGTTAGAAAGTTTATCATCTCATCAGCAGTCAATACTACAACTAAGCTCAGAGTAGATGAAAGCCAAAGAGAGGAACAAAGAGATTTAGGAGAGAAAAAGGAGAGCAACAAAAGGAAAAATATGACTGCAAAGATCAAGTATTGAAAATTAAGGAATTTCTTAAGAATTTGAAGAAATGTTTTTTAATTTGGGTTTTGTATGTTCATGTATACTGACTGATTGATGTCAGTCCTCCAGTGGCATCAGAATGTAAACTCACAAATAAGCATGTAATTTCCTGACTTTAACCTAAGTAATCTTCACACTTTTAAGGAAATAGGCTGTATGTATTTATGTGTGTGTGTATATATATATGTATGTACTTATTACATTTCTAATATTTAGAAGTATGACTGTAGCCACCTACTGAATGAGGCCAGGCCCAACTCTTTGAGCATGAGAGAAAATGGTATGTCATGGCTTATTCAAAACAGAGAACCCTGCAAGGAGTGTCTGCAGGCACTAACCAGGGACTCCAATAACAACCTGGGGACTCATACCATCAGTAAAAGCTGGTAGAGGAAAATACTGCTCCAGGAAACAGGAAAATCATTAAGCAGCATAGATGATCACATATCATTACAAAAAGTCAAGGTATGATCCTCTTTTGTTTATAAGTATAAATATAGCTTGTGTGACCAGGAGTGGAAACTCCCATCCAACCTTTCTTTCCTCTCCATCTCTCCATCAGGAATCCTGCTGCCGCTGAAGTTCTGCTTTTGGAAGAGCTAAGGTATTTGGTTTCTGCTTCTGTGGAACACTGCATGTTTTCTGGGAAATCAGAGAAGGGACATAATGTCTTCATATTTCAAATCACAGATAAACTAGAATAAAATCCATTGGACAAAGAAAAGACACAGCTTAAGCCTGAGGCCATTTTCATTGCAAAATAAGAAAGGCCTATCACAAAGAATGGAGAGGTCATTCATTTAAGAAGATCACTAGAACAGTTATAGAACAGGGTAGCAATTAATCAAAGAATGGGAGATCACATCCTATAAAAATATCTTGCAAAACAATAAATAGCAATTTTTAAAATCTAATATAGAAAGTAACCTAGGAAGTATTATTTCATAAGATAGAGACTATACATTCTTTTTAGATCATGGAATTTAGTACCAGATAAGAATAATAAAAAATTGAGTGATGTATAGATAACTGCTGCATATTAATGCATATAATTCTAATTCTTCGAACTGTCACTAGTATTAAAAAGCAAAACGATAAGTGCTTGCCTTACACGTGGCAGCTTTCTTAATGTAACAGTATTCTTTTATTTTCTCCAAGATCCTGTTAAACTAAGGTTTAAATCAGAACATCTTAATGTATTCTAAGTTTTGCTTCCTAGATCCAAAGAACAGGAGAACGGAAGAGTATGGCAAAGTCTTCTGCTCAGTTTGCTTTACATTTTACCTCATGCTGTTTGTACCACATGCTATGTCAGTGCATATCACAAACACCTGTAAACATGAGGGGAAAAATGGCTTAATTTCCTTAATTTGCAATAACTATGCCTTTGTGAGCACACTGTTCTAACCATTTCTCTAAAGTTATGTGTCAAATCTTATCCAGTTTCTGAGACTTACTACCAACTTGGCCCATTCTTTGTTCAGGAGCTTCTCACTACTTCCTTCGCACTATCTACCACCCTCTCTGTGTCCAACTTTCATTGTGAGAATTGCTTCTATCAAATTTACTATTCACAGTATCTTTGCCTAGACAATTCCAACTTTTCTTTCCTCCCATTGTAATTTATTTTGCGTATAAATGCAGCCGCTTTTATCACTCATTCCCAGAGTTTCTATGCTCCCACTTTCACCAGACTAGATGTCCCATTTTTTTTTTTTTTTTAACCCAGAGTCTGAATTCATAATCCAGATTTTTACCCTCTATTTTTCTCTATCACTACATGCACAGGAGAAACAGTCTTTGCTATCAAAGAGGTTGTTGAAAAACTTCAAGCAAAGCTCTCCAGTAATTTTAGCTGTCGGTAGATTCTGCCAGATTGTTTTCTATGGATGACAAATGCCTTACACTTCTGTCCAGCATTGTGGATGGAATGAGACTCAAATGTTCTGCACATAGAAAGATGTAAGTCTTACTGAACAGGTGCACATTGTGATGATTCAGATATTTACAAATAGTAAGATAGCATAGTAAGATTGGCTTTTTCAGAGATGATAAATTCTCCACAAGAACAACCAAACCGTAAAACCAAAAGTTGCACAAGAATTGGGATCTATTTTTTCTATGAAAATTTTTTCTTATCTTACTATTTGAAATAAAAGAGCTTAAGATGAAATAATAAAAAAAACAGTTACAAATACTGAGATGCTGTATCACTCTATAATTATTATTTCAGTCCTGTGTAAACTGATCAAACACTAACCACTTTCTCCACACCCTTCCCTTCTGTAGCAAGAAATCATTTGTTTTTTTCATCCTCATGAGTATTTGTTTTAAATATATTAACCCTCTTAACTGATTTATTCCAGTACAAATGTTCATTAACTGTCAGTAGGTCTTCAGCTTATAGAAAGAGACACGAAAAAAAAAATAGAAAAAAAAAATGCCAGAAAGAAGACAACAAAGAAGTGACAAAACATCAGAAAGCTCTGACCTAGAATGAAGTGTCAAGTTAGCAGCCATGGTGTGAATAATTCCCTCCTTAAGAGAATAAGCATTGCTGCAACCTGCAAAGCTATTACCACTGATTTCAGTTGGAGATTTAATATTTTCTTCAGAGGCTTTAGGATTCAGTTAAAGCTAAGGCTATATAAAATACACACTGTGGGTTTTTTTTATTATAGGAATGGTCTATATTCTAAGTATGACCTAGATCAGTATGACCCCTAAACTGTATTTCTTCACAATTTGAGTACAGATCGAAAATTACTGTTTTCCTGGCTTAAGAACCTGTTGGATTTTTATGAAATACAGGTATGTAAAGTTCATGTTTCATCATCAAAGCTTATCTTAAATGTTACCTTTTTTCCAGCTTGAATGCCTCTTTGTTTTTCTACTCCACATAACAGAGAGATCTAAAAGTAAGAAAAAATAGTTTTTTTTTTTTCCCCATAATCATAAAAAGAAGAAAAAAACAGAAAAAAAAAAAAGCCTACACTTAGATGAGTGCTATCAGGGATTTCTAAATTCAACAATAGTTCAGTGAAGACATTTGAAAGCTTATGTAGTATCAGTACATATATGCCTATAAGTCTAAGTTAAATAACTTGCAAAATGCTAATTTTGAACCAAAAGACAACCAGGAAACAAAATTCTTTTTTTAGCAGACTTCGCATCTATCAAGCGAAATAGAACTTGATATTCCAAGAAGCACGTCTTCAAAATGGTGTTCAGGGAGTTACGCAAACAAATCTTTTTGATGTAAACGTGACTTGAGCACACAACTTCCCAAGAGAGATCTGTGAAAGGGTACCTCTCATCATCTCTAAATGTACTTGAGTCAAAAGGAGATCCCAGAAGGATATTAGGTACTTTTTTTGTTATGTTAATTAAATACTTCTAGTTCTAGCAATTTGTTTTTAACTACTACTTGACCAAAAGAACGAAAAAATATAGAAAGAATGAGGAAAGGAAGCAGTTGTTTCAGTGAAGACAAAGGAAAAATATTGCAGAACTGTCTGAAAAGCTGATGAGCTTTATGTAACTAGTCTTGAAATATTATTTATTATGACAAGCTAACAGAAGCTCTTTTTGCACAAATAAATACTACATTTTCTTTTAAATAACATGCTTTATTGCTGTCAATTTTATAGAGGTTATTTAAAATACCAGCTTTACATGTTAAGAAAAAGAGTAAATTTGGTTTCATTCTGTATATTTCAAGATACAGAACATCTCATTATTCTGTTATTAATGGAGATTCTAAAGCTTTTGGATCTTTGTTTTTCATATGGGAGGAGATTTGCTATGGTTCCAGTTCCAGGTACTGTTTATAAACGAAGTTAATTAAATATGAATAAACATTCACAAAGAGACCAAGGAAGTAATTCCATATACCAAAAAAAAAAAAAAGATGAGATTTTATTAAAGCACTCCAAAAAAAAATCAAATAGGAATGATCTGTACTCAGATCTGTTCTCAGACTAGAGAATATAATGATCAATTGGAGTAAGAAAATGTAAGATCCATCACATATGTGACATTTTCAAGACAGTGGAGTAAGCCACAATTACAGACTGAAAAAAAACACATGAAATGACTAGTTTGGTGGATGAGCAGGAAGCATATTGTTTCTTTGTTTGTTTGTTTGTGAGGCTTTCAGCACTGTAACTTAAAACATCCTCACAGACAACTGATTAGATACAGGTTAGATAAAACAGTGAGGAGGATTGAAAACTGGCTTCTGAGCTGTGAAGCTCAAATTGTCGGGATTGGCACCATGAAGTTCAGTTGGAGATGATTAAGAAACTAGAGCACCACTCCTTTGAGGAGAGACTAAGAGAGCTGGGAGTGCACAGCACTGGAAGGAATCTCATCTGTGTCTATACAGGGTGCAAAAGGAGGGTGTAAAGAAGATGGAGTCAGGCTCTTTTCAGTGGTGCTCAGTCCCAGGACAAGACAAAATGAACAGAAACTGGAACACAGGAAGTTTCCAGTAAACATGAGTAAACACTTCTGTAATGTGCATGTGGCAGAACAGTACTGGCACAGGTTGCCCAGAGTCCGTGAAGTATACTCCTTGGAGATGTTCAGAAGCCACTTGAACATGGGCCTGGGCCCCCTGCTCTGATTGTCCCTGCTTGAGCAGGGGTTGGGCCAGAGGAGAAGAGGTCCCTGCCAGTCTTAATCATTCTGGTACTGTGAAAAACTTTTGTATTTGGAAAATATTGTGTTCATTTCTCTTCATCATTATGCATTGTTATGCTATAGGCAACCCTGCACAGAAGTAGCACCACTGTTTCTGTTTGCTTGTTTGTTTGTTTCCTTTTTTCCAAGATACACTAGATGTTCAACCCATCATAAGGTCTTACGGATCTAAGAAGATGAGAAAGTGAAAGCTTATTACCACATACAAGTGAAACATAGCAGTAGCAGTACTTATTCTGGAAGAAACAGATAAATAGAAGGCTCTGCCATTTTGTCTGAACAAACTTGGGTGTTGTTACGGAGAATTAGGAAATACCTTAATAAACTCAATTATCTCTTATTTTAAATTAATTCAATCTGACTCTAATCAAATATTGTACATTGGATGAATTTTATATAGGGTAGTTGAATAATTATTTTAAGTGTGATTCATCTTCAGAATCAGAGATGACATTCAGTAGACCACAGCATAAATTGCAATTGGCCTGGAATTTAATATAATCACAATAAAATAAAGCTTCTCAATGGATGAGATAAAGTGAATGATGACATTTTTATCTGTTATATGTTCGACTCTTATTTATCTACAGTCTTGCAGAATATTTGTGAAATATCATGTAGGCTAATAAAATAAAGCTTTGAAGATCAAGGGTAAACTAAATAAATAATTAAAAATTGCTATGTTTCATTGTTTCTGTGATTGAATTTTCTCATTTCAAATGTCAGGAGACTAAACCATTTCCCTTATTTAGAATGTGCATCACTTAATTAAATTTATTCTACATTGTAGAATCGAAACCCATAACTTTTGCCTTGGTGGAAATTGTGTTTGGATTATAAGCAAGATAGAAATTATTGTAATTTTGTGACAAGTTTATAAGAACTAATGCTTTTCTGGCTTAATGAACTGTTGTTTTGGAAGCCTCAGCCCCACTTTTCACTGAAAAGTATAAAACATATTTGCACTGTTTCTGCTAGCAAAGAATGTGCATAGACCCATGACACATATGTTTGAGTTCCTGAATGTATTAAAATGCACTGAAAAGCATTTAGAACTGTATCTGCGATTCCGTGTCACAGAATATCAGTGATATACTGTGGATGATTTTTTTAAACAGGAACAGTCTTATTCAATGTTATATCTTACTTTTTTGTTCTTCTGAAACTATATTGTATGATAGGTACAACATGATATGTATGGGGTAGCATGATCATAACATCATCTTAGTTCTTGACATTCATTTTATCATATTGATGACGAAATAATATGTAATAATATCTTGTAGTGAGTGATGGGACTCTTTATACAATGTCACAATTATTTTAAAGAAGATTAAGTATCTTTTTTTAAAAATTATTTTTTTAGAAAATGGCCGTATATACTATTTGGCAAAAATGTTTTTGTTATCATCAAGCTTATGTTTTAAATCAGCTAGAGAAGAACTGCATTTTCAGTGGACTCGCTGTAGGTTGGAAACTAGTTTTTTAGTATTATGCTTCCTGAGAAAAGGAAAATCATGTGGTAGACAATAGTAGCTGAGCCAAGAGAGTATTCTTCCATTCTTTCAAATTTGTATTGAGTTGCTGGAAAGCGTAGTAATCTCTGCTAATCAAGCCACTTTCTTTTGCTTCATAAGTTGCCATGATTCACAATGAAAAATAATACAGTGCTCCTGTAGGTGAAGAGATGTTATTTCTTTCATTGAAAATCAGCAACTATTTCTCTAGACTACCTGTTTTTTCTGTAATGTTAGTATATAATCTTGCCCAAATTATTAATATTTTATTTAATATTTTATTTACTTTTTTATCATAAAAATTATTCTGGTGGGTAATTTTTTCAGTGCTTTCCTTTACATTTTCACATGTTGAATTACCCTGGAAGGAAATAAATATTGCAAACTCCGTTCTTTAATGTTAACATTCTTTTCATTTTTTTTGATCAAACAGTACTTTGCAATAAAGAAAAAAAATTATATATTCATGAAAAAAATTCTAGAATTGAGCACATAAATAAATGTTTTGTATTAGATTGTGATAGACCTTTGAGGGACATATAGTCATTATTTTTCATCTATTGTTTCATGTTTATTTACCGTTTATTATATTTTCTTTGCAATTAGTATATTTACTTTTATATTATTAAAAATAAATCTGCATTTACGACAAATTCAGGAAAAAAAGCTGTACTGTAACTCCTGTCATTAATCATCTTCATTTAGGAGTGATTCTAATCTGATGAAGAAAATGTCATCATAGCTAAGAATTTGTTGCTGATTTTGTTTCCAAACTGACCTAGACAGGAGTTCAGTCCACTGTACACATCCTCTTTACTCATTCTCACTTTCCATTCCACATGTTCTTGAAAGGTATTCTTTCACAGTCAGCCTGCCTTTTCTAAATATGTGACCAAGCCAATTTTCTTAATATTTTTAGATGTTTTGGCATCATTTTTTATCTAATCAACTTTCTCCATGTCCAGTTTCTGAAGTCAAGAAAACCACATTGTATTAACTTATCTTTTGTGGGGAACTAATGAAGTACAGGAGTGTTTTGTTATAACTGCAAAAAATTGAACAGTTATTTCATTGGGAGCTAGATGTTTGGGGAATTCCGTGATCACCATGCTATAGATCCATTCTTTCTTAGCCTTCAGCACACAGAGGTGACATGGTTTCAAAGTGGAGGTGGATGTGAAAGAACAGCCTAAATAATAATTTATTGAAATTAAAGACAATGTGGATTTTATTTCTCTCCAGAAAGGATATGCTTTGAAACTAGTATTCTCTCTCCAGTGACTTTCTCATTACAGTTTGCTGTACAGAACTCTGAAAAAGTTTGAAGCCTGATGTCCCTATGGAGCATAAACATAGTGGGTGTTTTTTTTTTTTTTCTCTTTAGTCACTGACACATTTGATTACAACGCTCACATATGCTTTCTGCCTCATTGACACTGTGTATTCTGATTCTTCTTTCCCAGCCTACTAAGCAATAACTGTTTAATTAATGAGTGCCATATGAGGTGTTCATAAATACTTCTTTCACCATTTAGAGAAATTAAATACTAATGTAGTCAGGTGGTAATAATGAAGAAAATTAGAGCACACAGAAAGTATAACTTGGTGTATAATGACGATACACTGATGACAATGATGAAAGTGAAACACAATAAAAATGATGTATAAATTCTACTATGGACATTTTAGGATTAATGGGTAAATTATATGTAATTTGTAGGTGAGTAACTTAGATTTTGTCATTTTTCCAGGCATAAAGGTAACATGCTTGTGTATTCACATACGTTTTTACCCTGTCATATCTCTAGAGAGCTAAAGAAAATGTACCCTATGTCCCTAACATTTTTTCCTCACATTTGAACAATGTTTCTAAAACATATTACATTAATTCACACAGATTTTTTTCTCTTGGGGAAAGGACAAGATGCAAAACAATCCATATCTTGCAAATATAAGCCAGACTGCCTCAGTCTGACTACACTTTGATGTAAGTATGTGAGTACATTGAGACTGCTGAGATGGCCAATGAAATGAATTATACATAATATTTGACCACCAGGTTTCGGATCCCGGTGACTGGATGTTCCTTCCACACTTCTGCTTGCTCAGGTTTATATCTAACTGGATACATATACTGGAAATGTTGCCAGTCTTGCAGTTTTCTCTGTGTCTCCAATAACAAATATATCAGCACTCACCAATGTGTACTTTAGTGAGTGAAAACAGAGGTATGTAGATCATATTTGGACAGAACTACAGCAGACATTATATGTGGTACAATTATGTTTTTATCTCATTTGTAGAATTATTTAAATGTCAGTCCTAAAAAAGACAAAACATTATTTGCTGTGTGTCAAGAAAAAAAATCTTTAGTAGAAGTTAAAATAGAAGCAAATGTCAAAAAGGAGGAGGGTGAAAATTGTGAATATAAACTCCTAAACTCTAATATATTAAACTTTAGACACCTATTTCTTTACAAGTTTAATGCCTTATATTTCCTTGAAAGTTCAAACTATTCCACATTTTTAGGTTTCAAGTCTGATGAGGTATTGGTGGCAAACCTGTGGCGAGCTTTAAAAATGTTTGTGACACTTCGATCATTACTGTATCATATCTGTATAATCTAATTAAACATTCAGGGCAAGAACTGCACCTAATCATGCTTTCAGAATAATGGTATTTCAGGTCTTAGTTTGTGTTTGTCAACAATGCAGTAATAAAGTTATTAAGAGGGGCAGAAGGCTTAAGTAATGCTGATGACTCGGCTTTGATGCCCTCCATGGGGAGACTATTCATCATAGTCTAATGAGATCATTAGGAAGAAAATTTTCCTGCTTCAGTATAGACCCAACATCATTTTAGATTAATCAATACAAAGACCAAGTGACTGTAAACCATAATGGTGCTGCAGTGGTGACTGTGGGTTGAGTCAAGAAAGCCGGACCTTTGTGACTTGGTTAAGTGCATCTTCTAGTTAGCTGAGGAATAGAAGGACAGATGAGGCATGATAATAAATAAGTAAACAAACAAACAAATAAATAAAAGACCATTCCCCAAGTCTCAGAAACAACTAGACCTTAAGAAGTGACCTTCAAGTGTGTAATATTACTCTGTCATATTTATTTTTGCTTGTGACTTCAATGGCCATTCAACTTGATAACCATCATCTAATAGATAGATATATTTTTTTGAGAAATCTGAATGCAAATGTTCCTGGTAGTATTCATTACTCAGTGGAATATACTTTTCCCAGTGTGTTAGTACTGAACTATCACCGAAGAGTGATAGAAGAGATATTTCTGAGAGGAAAACACGTTGCTGGTAGAAGTAACTTCACATGGATTAAATTGTAAAACTACAATCCCATTGTTCTCCTGTGCTCCTTGGAAAGTTAATGTTTCTTTATCACTAAAAAAATGATTGCATTGTCTGCCCAAACCAAAGTTCAGTTTTCATAATTTACACTGCTGTTTTCTTTAAAACAGTAGAAAGCATTTCCTTACATTGTTAAATCATTCCTATATTTCAACACAGAGATGCAGTGAGGGTTGAAATAGAGGGCAAACTGGCTGTACTTGTAACATCATTCTTCTGTTTTATTAAGGAGTAAGGATTCTCCATAGATTTAAATTGTTTGTACGTTTGTTTTGAGGAAGATTTAACAAAATGTAATGATCAGAATTTGGAATAACAAGCTTGTTATGAGTGGGAATCAGTAAATTACATTCTTTGGTCTAAATGCAATAGAAAACCTGTTTTGTTTTTTTTTTTTTTTGGTTTAATGAGAAATTTCTGAGAGCAGTGCCTGAATAATGACTGTTGATCCAGGACTGTGGTTAAACTGAAAAAAAAAAAATCAAGATAATAAGCAATGGTAATTAAAGGAAATAAGATGGACTGAAAAACAAAAAAGATAAAATTATTCACTTTCTGTGTTAGATCGTGAACACAAAATTTAATTATTACAATTTTCCTTCTAATCTTTAGATTCTAGTGATAGGTATATTACTACTGATTCTGAAGTGCTTATCTCTTTTTTTTTTCTTCAATTCAGATGCCTTTAAACATACTTATGAAAACAGATCTTAGAGATTTTAAAGCAAGAAAGCACATAAAGAGACATTCTTGATTTATGAATGAAATGATATACCAAAAATATGTAGTATTCAGAGCAGCTTTTCTATTCCTTCTGTAGCATAACTTGGCTCCTGAAACAAAGGACTTAAAGTTCACAGGACTGATTTGATAGCATCTGAAAAATTACATTTTCATAAGCTATTACTATGTAGGTCAGATTGAAAGTAATGCCACCTATTAATTTCCATGGAAACTACAACAAATACAAAGAGTACAATAACACTATTTGATAGAGCAAATTCTCAGCTACAAAACACTGTTTTTCAACATAGTTGCTATTATCGGCTATGCATTTTTGCGAGTAATGAACAAGAGCCTGAATTTTACGCTTGTAAAAATGTGTATCAGAGGAGGTGACCCACTGTTGCTGTTGCCACTGCTGAAAGGTACCACCCACTGCCAGGGCTCACATCCACTCTTTGGTCCCCATAAACATTCAGCAAGTGTTGATGAATGCTCTTCATTTACAAGAATGGTAATTAGAAAATTTGCCATTTACCACAATAGAAAAAAGTTTCATATACACAAATGAACTTTGTATTGAAAGTTCATTTGAATGGAGGAGCCAATGGCTGTATGGGAAATTATATTGTAACCTCCGCATAGGATGAAAATTCAGCCTTGATGCATCAAAAGTATTAAATCTCATTTCATGTGTTTCTAGCTGCTGGCCAATGTGATTATGGCTCCATGGTGGAGTCATTCTTGTCTGATAGGCAGAGTAGATCTGTGAAGAACTTGATCATAAATACAAAGGACCCAATACATATAGGGATTATTATTATTTAATTGCAGTTGCATAATTTCTCTAGCGGGCAACAAGAAATACTTTGAAATAATTTTGGTTCAAGAGTTGTGTCTACAATTTTGGATGAATGTTGAGATTGTGTAACAGTTTCCTGAAAATACTCATTTACTTTCAGAAGTGAAAAATCAGTGCTTCACATCAATGGTGGAATAGTTAAAAAGTTCTAGTAAAGTAAAGAAGGTAACATTTATAGGTTGTCTTCCATAATAGTTCTAATTTTGACTTGATCATTTTTATATCAATGTACAGTATTTTAGTTTCCGGTATTGGTAAAATATCTCGTGTACAAAGACACAGTAATTTATTTTGTATATTTGGACTGGTATATTTGGATTGAGTTTCATTAACAGATTTTTACTATGTTATTATTTTCATCTTTGCTTTGTGTGAAGGCTTTCACCATAATGAATACAAAGAACTATGTGTGTGGAAACCAATTAAATTTTTGATTGTTTTACCTAAGTCCTATTAGATTCTCATGGAATGAACAAATATATGACCTTGGACAGAAATATACAATAGCTACATTTTAATTTAAAAAAATACGGTTATGTTTTTGGATAACAGAAACAATTAGCCTGTTGACATGAAATGTTTATTTAAGAAGATAATTGTTTATACTAGAGCTCATTATAAGGCTGTTGTGCAGTGAGGCTGTGTTCATATCAGCAACAATTTAAAAAATTACTCAATTTTTATTGGTGAGCATAATGTGATATGCCATGGAATACCTCTTTGGTCAGTTCATGACAGTCATCATTGTTATGCCATCCTCAAATTCTTGTGCACAGCCAGCCTGCACACTAAGGTATGCAACATGAGATACACAGAAGAACTTGTTTGGAAAAAGCTACAACACAGACAGCCACTGAAAAATGGAGATCCCAGAAAAATAATGCTGACCTTATTAAACACTGGGCACACGTTTATGCTTATGAGAATAATTTCAATAATTTCAGCACAATTTAAACTTATATGATTGAAATACTGTTATAATATCCTGATGTGTTATCAGGCACAAGTTGAAACAATTTTAATTAAAATATATATATATACAATTTGCACCTGTTTTTCAGGAACTCAGAAATTGCATGTAACAAATTAATATTTTTTAATGTGTTTGAAACTTCAAATATTAACAGAGTAAAAGGAATGTTCTTATCTGCTTAAGTTTTTGCTTAGTATTAGATATTAAAAATATTATTATTTAAATTGCATAATAAAAGAGATGTTAATGAATTCATACAGAAATTTAACATTTCGAATTTTAGATACCAGTCCAGCTTACCATGTACAGTTTTACAATGGAGTTGACTGAGAGCTAAATGGAAAAACAACAACAAAAAACCAAAAATCCGAACACCAGTTTTATAGCTATTTACTTTTAACTAAAAAATCTAGCTTGAGGATTAAAAAAAAAAAAAAAAAAAAAGCTGAACAAACGTTGAGTTCAAAGTCAAATTATTCTTCACTATTAAAACAATAGGTCAACCAGTTGTTAATTTTCACATTCTGTGAATCTTTCACATTTTTTATAGCCATATTTTCATGACAGAAATTTTGGAGGCATGATATTTTGGTTAGGTCCTTTTAAGCAGTAAATTCATTTACTGCTCAAGATCATTTGAGTGTTCTTAAAATTTTCAGCCTCTGTCTCTCACCTAACACACAAAAATTTAGAGAAATATAATTCTAAATGTTTACTCAATTAACTCCAACCCAAACACTATAAATCCAGGCAAAAACTATGTTTAGAAAACTGAAGTTAAAAAGAAGTAGACAAGTTCATCAAGAAACTAGTTGGAATTATACTCTCCACAGACATGCTACAAGTCCTTTAGTTAGAATTAAGGCACTATGGTATCAGTTTAAGTTGATATTTTAAAATATTCTTTTTTTTTTTTTCCCTGAGGTCCCTTGAGTGAAAAAAAATATAAGATGCTAAGCTTGGCAACCTCCAGATCTGAAAGAGTGACCTAAAAGTTCAGTTAATGATCTTAACCACCAGTTGTCATCCACTAAGGATCCAATACAGCTGGAAATGTGTATAGTCATTTATATGCCATATTGACATGCAACATATCCAATGAGTTCTCATATGGGCAAGCTTAAATCATGAGTTTGTTTTGTCTTAATATTTAGTGACAGGTGCATGATTTTATAAGACCATAATCAAATCAGCATGTGGAAAGTCAGTTCTGATATATCTTTACATTACATTGATGCATTCATCTGAATCATTTAATACAATCAGTTTCAAAATTGGATGATGTTTATATAGACTTTATTTCATTTTTTTTAACGAGATGTTTCATTCTATCGCTCAGTCCTCTAAGTTCCCATTATAAGAAATAATAAATAATGCTTTCATTTTTTAATCTCTCATTTTCATTTATAATTTCAGAGCCCACTGTCATCTTTAATTCCATCATCTCTTTCTGGAACTGAGGAATCCTAGTTTTCCATAAATGGGAAGCATTCTACACAGCTGAAAATCCTTGCCAGTTTTCTGTATCTCTTGTGCATTTTGAAGAGGTACTAAAGCTTTAGACAATGACTTGTGTTCTTTTCTATATCTTGCCTAACAATCCTGTAATTCTACATGCCTTTTAGCCAACGGAGCAAATACTTTCCATAAGAGCTTCCGATATCTTTTTCCAGAGTGCTGATATCTAATTTCAGGTTATTGCTAAGAATTTAACTTTGTGTTTATTTGCTTTTATATGTGTTTGCTTTTCATTTTTTTTATTTTTATTTTTATTTTTTTTATGTATTTTATTCTGAATATACCTGTGGTGAAGTTCACCTTATATTTCATGACTGTCATTCAAAAACATAGTAACTTGGTTCAACTGTCTTTGTTGTCACTTTTCACTTTATATAACTGTCAATAATTTATACTCAGAAAACGTCCCATTTTATTGCTTGTGCTTTTTTCCAGATCATGCATTTAGGAATATGCTGTACATAATGGATCCCAACACAGACTTCTATTTGATTCCATTAGTAGTCTCTCTTTAGGAAATTCACGATTTGTTCTCCCTATGCATGTTACATATATTCATTACTTACATTTTGCCAACAATGGAGAAGAACTTCAATTTTATCTCAGATATACAGAAATTCTTTAAGGTGCCTGAAGTAGAAGCATGCTTCACCATTTTCATTCCTGGTTTACCTTCTCATTTTATACCTCAAAGGTCTGAAAAAGATTTTGAAGCTGACCTTTTAAATTTGATCTTTATTTTTATTCTAAATATTTATCAATTCTAAAGGTGTTATTTTATGTGCATTCCATCTCTGATTTTCATATACTTTTCTGATTTTCCTACTGAAATTTTCCTTTCCTAAGGTTTCCTAGCTCTTCCTCAGAGCAATTTTTAATATTTTGTTTTGAAAGCATAGCCATTCCTACCATTTATTAGTAACCAAGAGCAATGAAAGTAAATATTCAGGTTGATGATATTGCATATTTTAAAATAGTACTTTGTTGTAAGAAAATTTTAGTTTCCAGTTTATCCATTTTTTTCTAAAATATCTTCTCTTCAGGGAAAAAAATATTCATAGAATCATAGAATCATAGAATTAGCTAGGTTGGAAAAGACCTACAAGATCACCTAGTCCAACCACCCACCTACCACCAACAACCCCACTAAACTATGTCTCCCAACGCTATATCTAAATGTTTCTTGAACACCTCCAGGGACGATGACTCCACCACCTCCCTGGGCAGCCCGTTCCAGCGCCTGACCACACTTTCAGAAAAGTAGTATTTCCTAATGTCCAGCCTAAATCTCCCCTGGCGCAACTTGAAGCCATTCCCCCTCGTCCTGTCACTAGTTACAAGAGAGAAGAGGCTGACCCCCAGCTCACTACAACCTCCCTTCAGGTAGTTATTGAGAGCGATGAGGTCTCCCCTGAGCCTCCTCTTCTCCAGACTGAACAATCCCAGCTCCCTCAGACGCTCCTCATAAGGCCTGTGCTCCAGACCCCTTACTAGATTTGTTGCCCTCCTCTGAACACGCTCCAGGGCCTCCATGTCTTTCTTGCAGTGAGGGGCCCAAAACTGGACACAGTACTCGAGGTGGGGCCTCACTAAGGCTGAGTACAGAGGGAGAATGACTTCCCTACTCCTACTGGCAACACTATTTCTGAATCAAGCCAGGATGCCATTGGCCTTCTTGGCCACCTGGGCACACTGCTGGCTCATGCTCAGCCGAGCGTCAACTAATACCCCCAGGTCCGTTTCCTCCATACAACTTTCCAGCCACTCTGCCCCAAGCCTGTAGCGTTGCCTGGGGTTGTTGCGGCTGAAGTGCAGGACCCGGCACTTGGTCCTGTTGAACGTCATGCCGTTGGCCTCAGCCCAGAGATCCAGCCTGTCCAGATCTCTCTGTAGGGCCTCTCTACCCCCAGGCAGATCGACACTTCCTGCCAGCTTGGTGTCATCTGCAAACTTACTGAGGGTGCTCTCGATGCCCTCATCCAGGTCATTAATAAAGATATTGAAGAGGACAGGCCCCAGCACCGACCCCTGGGGAACACCACTCGTGACCGGTCGCCAGCTGGATTTAACTCCATTCACCACCACTCTCTGGGCCCGGCCCTCCAGCCAGCTCCTTACCCAGCAAAGGGTGTACCTGTCCAAGCCACAGGCTGCCAGTTTCTCCAGGAGAATACTGTGGGAGACAGTGTCAAAGGCTTTGCTGAAGTCTAGGTAGACCACATCAACAGCCTTTCCCTCATCCACCAGACAGGTCACTCGATCATACAAGGAGATCAGGTTGATCAAGCAGGACCTGCCCTTCACAAACCCATGCTGGCTAGGCCCAATCTCCCGGTTGTCCTGCAAATGCTGCGTGA
Organism: Numida meleagris; assembly: GCF_002078875.1. Taxonomy (NCBI): domain Eukaryota; kingdom Metazoa; phylum Chordata; class Aves; order Galliformes; family Numididae; genus Numida; species Numida meleagris. Next base: position 131,249,864 of record NC_034410.1, read on the forward strand.
TCTCCCTCAGGACAATCTGCTCCATAACCTTCCCCGGCACCAAGGTCAAGCTGACAGGCCTGTAGTTCCCCGGATCCTCCTTACGACCCTTCTTGTAGATGGGAGTCACACTGGCAAGTTTCCAGTCTTCTGGGACCTCTCCAGTTGACTAGGAATGCCAATAGATGATGGAAAGCGGCTTGGCTATCTCTGATATTCTATATCACTCTATTCCTTAGAGTGATACTACAAAGGAGAGCTTTTATAAATAAATTATTTTAATTGTTTAGATTTAAAAAAAAGTGAAGACGTAGGGGTTTCTTTCACCCATTTATTTCAATGATTCTTTTGACCAGTCATCTACTTGCCATCAACTTCTCCTATGTATTCTTTACATAGTTCTGCAAATGACTTTATTGGTAGTTTTCATGTTCTTCCTCTAAGTCTTTCACCCTCTCCTTTTTACAGATAATTACTGTTCCTTTGTCAGAATTATTTTCTTTTTGTACTTGAGCATGACTTCCACTTTTTGAGGGCTATGTCATACTTTTAATCAACTCCTTTATTCTACTTTGTTACTATGCAAGTTTTTATTTTGTTCTGTTTCTTCTGAACAACTAATATGATACATCTCAAAAGATCCTCTTACATTGGAAAGCATTTTGTCCATTCTGCTGCTTGCAATTTTGTCTACATAGCATTCATATCTTCAACTTATTTCCTTTCTTGATTTAAATATGAATGTAGGTATTACCTGTGGTAGTACTAAGTCATAATGATCTTACCTCACTTCAAAAATAGACTAGATGCCAATCTCTGTAGTTGTTTGTTTGTAAATCTTTGTAATCCTAAATTAGATTAAAAATTGAAGAGAATTTCTAAATTGTAAATTATTTCATAGAATCATAGAATCATCTAGTCCAACTCCTCTGCAATGAACAGGGACATATAAAGCTAGAACACGTTGCTCAGAGCCTGATGAGGCTGATGGAGGCTTTTTTATTATTAAAAAATAGTTTATTTGATTTTAATTGAGTAAGGAGAAAAAAGCAAGCACAGAAAGGGAAGGGAAAGTGGAAGGGGAAGTGGAAGGGAAAGTCTAATGTTGAGGTTCATTATTTATTCAAAGCATAAACTATCTGACATTTTGTATTTTGAATCACTGTTTTATTTGCAAACTCTTTTGCTTATTCCTCTGCAGTGAAGATAAATTCAGTTTCTCCTTGTCTTCTCCTCAGAAACTCTTTATCATAATAAGAAAAGGAAATAAGTATTAGAGGAAAGTAAGCATTTCTTTTTGCCTTTATGTACGAATTGCTGTGAGAGCTATAGCTCACCAGTATGCTTGTTTGGCACTCCCACTCAGAACAGTGAGTGATAGTCAGCCATGAATCTTTGCCTGTCTTTTCCCCATACCACCCCAGCTGTTTCTATATGCCCTCCATTCTCAGAAATTAAGAAACAGCAAACTCACCTTGCACAGCTTGACTCACACAGGCTACCAATTACCTATTCTTGTATCTATGCTCCCCTTACTTATTTCCTCTTCTTAGAAAGCATCAGAGAAAATGACTTATTCAGAGAAAGGGACACCTATATATGTATTCTGAAGTGAACTGATACATCCAGCACCCATTAAAAGATCAGATTTGTAGTGGATCAGTTCAAGAATATAGTCACAACATGTAGGAAGAATCCTGAATCAGAAAATACTAATTTCAGAGTTATTACTATGAATCACACTGTCACCTCAATGCAGGAATTGCCATTCTAGTGCTGCTCTCAGTGTACAGAAAAACAGAGTGGACTGTGTTAATCTGGGGGAAAAAAATATTCTTTCCAGAACATTATTTTTGTGTATATCTGAGACCAATAGGTGCCACCATTGCACTGTGGTTGTCACAGAAATTCTGAAAGAATAAATAAGAGGAGCTGTTTTGATTTGTAGTTCAAAAATGCTCTTCTTTTGGGGAGGGGGAGTGGGAAGCCAGCTTGTTGTTGTTGTTTGCCTTGGAAAAAGCAATTCTGGGGATGTAATTTGGTTGTTGTAATTCTTATTCTTTTTTTGTTGTTGTTTGTTTCCTTTCACTTCTTTCTTATTTTTGCCCTCTGATTCATTCTAGCCAGAACGTTGCAGCCTTAACATTTCTTTGTAATTGTTCAAAGCCTTTGATCACAAGTATCCAAACAAATTAAACTTTAGTAAATTGTATGGATATGCCTTTGTGTCATTTTTCTGCTGAGCAAACAAAATCACAGAATGGCTTCATCTGATTAATTTCTCATTCCTCTGGTGACCTACATAGGACTGATCTATTACTTTTTTAATTGAATTTTTATATATGGAAGTCTCATGTCATATACATATACAGTTGCAAGTTACAGAGTACTGTGGAAAATTCTGTTGAGAACAGAATTTTTCAGTGTTGGTATTCCTTTGTTCCTAAAGTAATGAAAGAAAATATGCCTTTTGGTTGTATTTATAACTTCTCCACACACTCTAGGATATGTTTCAAAACCTCTCAGTATTACGGCTCACTAGGTAAAAATTTATGATAACACCACTTTTCTCTGGTATTCCAGAACTTAATTATTGACTTAATTAGATGAATTTAGAGTACAAAGGTGTTTATTTTCTTATTTGTAGACAACTGTAATACTATGTAACTGAGAAATGGCAGATACACAGATACTTACAAAGCCAATTTAGATGATAATAAGGAAAGTTTCCTGTACTGTCTCACTTCTCTGAATCCCAATTTACATGTAGTTTAAGAGTCTCTAAAATGAGAAGAAATATCTAAGTCAGTATCTCTTCAGTTCTTATCTTACAGCTCAGACATCTAAATGAGTCAGCAAATATTGAAAGCTTTTTTTTTTTGTAATTGAGATGGATGCAGAAAATGTGATAAAGTACCTTCACTTTACAGAAGTTATCAAATTATTTACTGGCAGTAAATCAATACCAGTATGACCTGGATTACATTAAACTACATAAAGATAAAAGACTTGCCCTAGTTTCTTCACTTATTTGCTCTTATCTGCATGGCTGTATTTTATTTGATTTTGTTTTGCTTAATCCTGTAATGCATCACTAATGTATTAGTTACAATTTCCACTCAGTCACTTTCCTGTTGCACAGGTATCTAGGGACAATAATTCCTTCCCATTAAAATCCCCTGGTTTTCCGTCACTTTCCATAAAGCCACTGGAGAGGGAAGAGAGTAAGGTCTGTAATATGTCATGTTTTAGTGAATTGGGTTTACTGTGCTGAGGAGCATTAAGGGAGACTATATGTCATGCCTAGTTGTCTGAGAGCAACCTAGAACTGGGTCCTGTATAGCCAGATCAGTGTAGAAACATGTCTAAGCCACTGTGTCTTATTTAATAAACAGAAATTGCCAACCAAAATGCATTTCTGATGATATAGATAAAATGTCTGCCATAAACTCATGCATTCTCTGTGTTGTTTTTGTTGGTTTGTTTGTTTTTAATTTTCTAGTGAGGTGATACTAGCTGAGGTTTCTCTGTATTGCTTTTTTTTTTTTTTTTCCTGCAGAAAGCCACTAGGAAATATCTGTTACTGTAAAGTAATTAGGTTGAGGGACTTTGCTGAAACACCATTACTGTTATCACTTGTTAGACTAGAAACTGGCTTTGTTTAGGCCTTTGTCAGCAGCACTTTCCCAGAAAGTCTCTGCCTGCAGCCTGAGGGAGAGTTCAGAAGGAGGGCACTGAACCAGGGGCTGAGAGATCCAAATCAAAGGGAAGGAAACCTAAAATATTTCAGCACTGATAGTCGGGCTCCTGACAAAACGTCTCAGTGCCACTGACATTTTTGTGTTTCATGTAAAATATCTCATGAAGCACAAACCTGCCATCGCTTCTGCTATTTAACATTTTCACTAAAAGTATTTGTAGTTCGAGCTTTTCACAGCTGAGGAGCTTCCAGAATCTGCAACTACCTGTCAGCTTCTACATCAGGAAAGGCAAGGGCACATTATCAGTAAAAGATAGAAAAGCACAGCACTGATGCAATACTCTCCTGGTTGTGAACCAGGGAGATGATTTCACATACTAGGCTGTGGGTTCCCTGTGTAGCTGATTAGGTGTTTAACTCCAAGAGATGGGAGATGAAGAAAAATCCTGAGCATACCGGAATACATATTCTGGTTTGCTTTCCAGATAGAGCTCTGGCCTTGCACATCAATTCCACGCTTGCATGCTATCCCATTTGCCCAAACTTTCATTTTTGGCTTGCATTCAAGCAGCCATTTAGTTTTTTTTAAAACAACAATATTTTTCTAAGCGTTACAGGAGACTGCTTTTTCTTCAGCAGCTGAATGTTTTCCTGTTGATTGCAGCAGCATTTTGTGAAAGAGTAATCATGAAAAATCTACTGCATAATCTAAGTGTTATTAGACTCAGCTACAGTAAAATATAAACAAACACAAAACAGTCCCAAAACTTTTGTTAATTTCACTAAATGTTATGTAAAACCACACAGAACCCCTTCAGTATATCTAATTAAAGCACTCTTAAAATATGTTGCTAGGAAAGGTATTTTACATGAAATATTATCAAGGTTGATTTCTAAAGAAACAAGAAGGTTAAATATAAAAAGGAGGACCTACTAAAGCAGATCTCCTGAAAACAAAAGGAGACATGAGAAAAAAATCTGAAAAAATGTTGAAAAAGTAAAGTATAGAGTTTTGTTGCTCTTGGGCAGTTGCTTTGCAGAATTATTTGATGTTCTATTGAATAAAATCATTCTTCTACTAAAACAGCTGCCATACAAAATGAAATCAGTTTCCTGTATTTCCAAGGTGTATGCCCCTTCTTCTTCAAGACTTTGTGGTAACAAATATTTTGAAATAGCTCTTTCCTATATTTCTCAACATTTTAAAGAAAAATACTGGAACACATTAAAAGGAATTTCTATTGTATTTTAAAAGTACACTTTTTTTTTTCCTCAGAGAATTATTGAAAATATTTGTCAACAATTTTTTTTTTTTTCATTTTCCAGGGAAAAGTAGATTTTTTTAATTGTTGCTGTTCTTCTCTTACGCTCTCAGCCAGTCATTAGCCCAACTTCAAAACTCTTTTTGGCTCTACTGCTAGCGTATGGCTATATTAAAGCACAGCAAAATGTTCTGGCAATCAGAGTCTTCTGCTAACAGGCTGCTGAGAATAGCAGTTCCCAGAGGTTCATGTTGTCTCCATGAAGAAACTTTCAAACTCTGTCAGAAGGAGCTGGTTTCATACCATATTTCAAAGCTGCAATAAATACCACAATAAATATTCACTCAACTTTACCAAAAAAAAAAGATGCTAACATTCACATGTTGCAAGCATTTTAAATTTGTGTTTTCACCAACAAAGTTTGCTGAGAGTTTTCTTCTTTCTGTTCCAGTTTTTACTCTAGGTTGCTGATGCAGCAGCTGCTGTTCTTCCTGTGAAGTCACTTTCATTTCAACATCAGGTGTGCAGTGCTTTACAGTCATAAGGCAATGCAAAAAGAGATAATTTTCTTTCTCTTTTTTTCTGATAATTCTTTCTGAGCGATGCAATTACTTTCGTAAAAGGCTGTTTCTTAGGCCAGATACTATACTGGAAGCAACATGTCATCAGTAATGGCATTATTCAGCATTTTATGTAGAGATTTCCCTGACAGATTCACCTCATTATAAGTGTAATAAAATTTTAAATGAACGATTGTCCTAGAAATAAAGGCAGACACCCTATATCCACTGTTTAACACTTACAAGAGGACACCACGTCCAACATTGGTAAACGTTACTAGTGATTAAAAAGGAAGGCTTTATATTTTAAGGTAAGAATTCAAGATTTATAATTTTGTATTCTTTTAACTCTCACATACTGCATTAACTGGGCTTAGAGAGACATATGTTTTGTTTTGGGCAAACATTAAATAAGCAGAATCAGAATCATAAAAAAGAGTACTATAAAGAACAAAGATCTTAGATTTAGATAATATCTTCTTTCATTCCTCAAAATATTTTTGCCTTGGAATTAGGTAAATAAAACTAACAAGGCTCCACCTATTGCTCTGTAAATCTTGCAGAAGCAGTGAAAATAACAGACTGATAACAGTAATTAACAATTCTTCAGTGAGCTGTCACCTAGCCTAGCTGAGATGCAGTGTTCCTCAAACCTTTTACTCAATCATGAGTCAGAAAGAGTACAGGTGGCATTTTTCATGGTTAGCACTGTGCATGCACCAGCAGTGGGAAATCATAGAATCACCAAGGTTGAAAAAGACTTACAAGATCAGCCAGTCCAATCATCCACCTATCACCAATAGTTCCCACTAAACTATGTATCTCAACACAACGTCTAAACGTTCCTTGAACACCTCCACAGTCAGTGACTCCACCACCTCCCTGGGCAGCCCATTCCAGCGCCTGACCACTCTTTCAGAAAAGTAGTATTTCCTAACATCCAGCCTGAATCTCCCCTGGTGCAACTTGAGGCCATTCCCTCTCATCCAAACACTAGTCACATGAGATAAGAGGCCAACTGCCACCTCACTACAACCTCCCTTCAGGTAGTTATAGAGAGTGATAAGGTCTCCCCTGAGCCTCTTCTTCTCCAGACTGAACAACCCCAGCTCCCTCAGATGCTCTTCATAAGGCCTGTGCTCCAGATCCCACACAGCTTTGTTGCCCTTCTCTGGACACGCTCCAGGGCCTCCATGTCTTTCTTGCAGTGAGGGGCCAAAAACTGAACACAGTACTCAAGGTGGGGCCAAAATGAAATACACTCTGGCATGAGCTCAGATATCTCAGAACAATCTGTTTAGAGCAAATAAAATGAGGACAGAATAGTTTGATGGAGTCTTTTGGTTGTAAAAGAAAAGAAATGGTTTAAGAAATTCTAATATGTATAAATTATATTTTCCTACATTAAAAAATACTTTCTGACTGAGAATGCATCCCTCATCCCTCTCAGATTTTAGGTTATACATACATAGAGTGAAAATAATTACAGAATATTCTTTATGTCAACCGTTTCAGTGAGTAAACTGTCCTAATGATGACTTGTTGTAAGGTGTTCATGACCAGTCTGACAATTTAGTGCCCTAGAACATGTAAGAAAAACATGGAGTACATTCACATAAAGAGTGAATTCAATATCAGTTACTTAAAGGCATTAGAGTCTTATTTATTCTACTACTATCTGAAGATGTATTATTCTAGTGTTGGAAAGGAAAAGGAAAGGGAAAGGGAGAATAAACTAAGTTTCTGGACATAAGAATTATGAAAAAAGACATCCATTTGATCAGCTTATTCTCTCATGTTAAGGTGACTAAACAAATGTTTTTGGGGAGTAAAGAGTGCATCATACTGTCTTAAAGGGCAGCTCTCACTGCTGTATAAGGTGTTAGGAGGAACTAGTTCCCTCATTTGAACCTGTTCCTGCACATTCAGGTGTTGGGAAACAGCTTGCTTGGCAGCACGTAGTTACTGATTTACTAATGATTTATGATGTAATGATGTAATCCCTAGATACGTGGAATGTGGTGTTTCCAGTGTGTTCTAGTATATTTCAGCATATCCATAGTATTCTGTATCCATAGTATTGTAGTTAACAACATATCCCATATATGGAGATTACTCGGGCAACGATTTGTTAGCGTGTGCGTTGCATAGAGCTTGTATCCCTGGACCCTGTATCCCTGGAAGCATATATGCTATATAAGATGGTGTGTTGCTACAATCAAGTTGAAGCCGTGAACTCACATTGAGTGTTGAGCTTCCCGCGTCAGGGGGGGTTTCCTGTGGGAAACTTGGGGAATTTCCCAACATTCAGGTTATTTAGAATTGATCTACACACTATATGACAACCAGAGACTGAGGCAGCTGTCCTCACATTGTGTATTCCCTGCCCCCAGTCCTCAGAACTAAGAAAGGTGATACCTGCTGTGCAATGAGTCTTTCTGGGCAGAAGCTATGCATGCTGAAGCTTCTAGTGTTTTCTCAAACAAGAAGTAATAAAGCTTATCTTTGCTCCATTCCCTTGAACTCTGTGCCAAATATGGATCTTTCCATTGACTTCATGAAGCTGTTTGCTGTAGTTTCCAAGTATATAAGAAATATTATGTTAAGCAATAGCTACTGTTACAAAAAGAAGGGTTTTTTTTTCCTAAAAAAATATAGAAATTGAATGCTGATTTGAAGACTTTCTGAAGAGATTCTGCCTAAAGAGCTCTTGCTTTGATATCCTGTCCTGTGTACCAGACTAAGTACAGACTACGGAATTTAATAAGCAACTGAATTAAATTCATGAGAAACATAGGTCTCTCAATCTGTACTATAACAGGACTGCATAATTCTCCCTCTTTAAATATAGTAAAGATTTGTTATATGTTTAATTGAACCTTGCCAAACTGAAATAAATACTGATGGATTAAATACTTTCGATAATAAAATCATAAACCACAGTTAGCTTTATTATGAGCTTTACATGTAATGAAGAACTTTGTGAATTTTATAGAAGCATTAATTTTATGTATTTGTATATTTGTGTATTCTTTTTCATGTATAGTAGTGCTCTAAAATAAATCTGAATTAATCTGATTTTTTATAGCATGACTGTCAAATGCATATCTGCCCAACTGTGTGTCACATACAAATACATCATGCAATACATGGCTGTGTCAGAGGTAAAGCACTGTAATCTAGACAAGCTAAATGGTAGCAAAATGAACAAAAAACTATGACATTTTTTGGTTTCAGGCAACATTTTTTTCTCCTTTCTTTTTAATTAAAACTCTGTGAAATGAAAGAATAAAATTCCCAGTTCTACTGGGGCTTCACAGGGCAAGAAATAAATTTGGAAAAAAATCATGTGTTTTAGGCCAAATGCAAAATGTTTTTCATCTGAATGCCTATAATTTTTGGCTGAAGATTTTAATTTTCTGAAAAAAAAATCCATTAGTTACAAGACCGCAAATTGTCACTGAGAAAAAAAGTTGATAGAAAACTATAGTTGGGCAAAATTCGCCTTTATGTTTTATTTATTTTTTTAAATATAGCCTGTACCTGGTAGTAATGTGCTATTTTATCTGCTGTATAGATAGCCTTTTATCATGTGTTTGAAGGAGTATAAAATATAAAAAATTTTGAAAACAATTTCAAAATATATTTTCTGAGGGATATTCTCAGTTTTGCTTCCATGCTGTTCTTGAGACTTCTGAACCTCGCTTCCAGAAGGATTTGCTTCCTCATTTTCCCAATCACTGTCCTTCTTGAGTTTTTTGAAGATGACTGTGATGTTTGCCTTTTTCTAGTTAATAAGAACCTCTCTCTTTGCCATGGCTTCTAAAGGTGAGTATCTTTGCAAAGACATCAGACAGCTCCATCAACACCAGCACATGCAAGCCATTTGGTCCCATGGGCTTCTGTAGATGTAAGTGGGTTGGTTAAGAGATCTCTGTCTTTCATTTCACTTTCACAGAGCCTGAATGTTGGCTCAGGGACCTACAAGATTGAGAGGCAAATCTTCTTAAAATATCTGCTGAGTACCTCAACATTCTTGATGCCCTTTATCACCAAGTCACCTCCCACTGAGCCCTCACATTTCCCACAGCCTTTCTTCTGTTCATCTTGTTCCACTTCCTATCTCTAGCAGGTGCCACCTTCTTCTCAACTTTGGCTTTCTGATCTGCAACTTGAAATACACAGGCAATGTCTCTGTGGTACTCACAGGTGATCTATGCTTGTCTCTAACCTCTGTTCATTTCCTTTCTGCAATGGAGCTCAGTCAGGAGCAACCAGTTCACAGCTATGTTGGCCTTATGCCTCATGTGCTCCCCTTGCTGCATGTCAGAGCAAACTGTTCCATGCTCTAAGGACACTGTCCATGAAGATCAACTGGCTCTACAGGGCCCTTTTGGCCTTTGGATTTGTCTCCCATGGGATCTCACCAAGCAGATTTTGGCTGTGCAAGCCAAAAACTCCTCTCAGAAGTCCTTGGCTGTAATTATAATATTTTTCTTGCTCATTTTTCTCAGAATCTCCTACTGAACTCATGTCAGTTATTGTCCAAACTTCTCTCAGTAAGCATATCACCAACCAATTCTTCTTGATTGATGAGAAACAGCTCCAGCACAGCCCCTTCCATAGATTGCATGAGTCAAAAAGTTGTCCTTCGTGTTCATCGGAGATATTCTGTAAAGCTCTCCTCTCTAAGTTATCAACCCATATGACAAAGGTGTGTGTCTGTTTCACTCACATTTAATTACTCACACAAAGTAGGTCTTGTTTGTAAGCCACAAGCTTCTCTGTAATCAGTGTTCTGGTATTGCTTAACTACTTTGTATGATTTTTCTTCTAATACACTTCTGCATTTCATTAAAAATTAAAAAAAAATTTGTCTGACATACAGTAAATAAATGAAAATACCTTTTGAAAGTAAAAAAAGCTAGAATTTTAATTTTTCTATAATAAAATATCATATTCTATAGATTCAGTTAAAAGTAAAATGAAAATCTGGTGGTTTGAAATTAATATTCTTTTTTTAGAAAGTCTGAAAAGTGTTTCTGTTGTATTAAGATACCTTTCTATATAGTTTGTACTTGCAGTTTAAGGATTTTTGTTATAGTAAACACTAAATTGAAATTAGCTCAAAGCCCTTCCTTTCCTTTTGTTTAAATTAGTAAGAATTTTTTCCTGCTTTTTTCCCTTCGTTAGTTAGCAATAAAGTTGCAAGATTCAGGTTTTATTCAAATAGGAAACATTTAATTTTTAAAAAAAGAGCTCAAAATTTGAGTGACATCAGTTCAGTCAGTCTAATAAGAATATCATCAGAAGACTTTTTTCAGTTATATTCACAGTTCTTGAATTAATTTTATTTTTCTTCTTAGAATGAAGTTCCCAAGTAAAATAATTTGTTCATCTCTCTTCCAGATTCTTCCAAAAACATTCCTCCAGACAATTATGATGGTCAGGTTTCAGAAATATTTAAATACCTGTACCCCTGTATCTCAAACAAGTTAGAATTTAGACATCTTTTTTTTTTTTTTTTTTTTAATGGGATCCACAAGGGATCAAATCAGAGATGGTCTATGTCTGACTTGTCTGCAATGATACCTTCCACAATCTTCTCCCACTCTTGTCTAAACCCTTTTTTTTTTTTTTTTCCCCTTGGCTCAAAGCTTGCTTTCTGAGGTACTTTTTTTGTGATAAGACTCAAACTGACTTAACAAGGAGGTGAGTGATGTGTGTCGATGTGTGGCAATCAACATCACTTTGTGGACATTTGAAAGCATTTTCTTCGGAGCTGTTTACCTTTAGAAGAGAGTGCTCAGGAGTATTTACTGGTGGAAGATCAGGCCTGTGACCAAATAACTCCTGCTTGGTATGGGAGATTGGGGAATAATACCATCGTACCCTGTGAAAAACAGGATGCAGGTGGGCACCTCCCTGCTCCCTCTTATCTGCTGGCAAGGCCGGGAAGATGGGAACAAAAGAGTTTCTGCTGAGATTCCAAAGCCAGAAGCTGCCACTCCAAAGAGAGCTGACTCAACCACTTTGGGTTTGAGCTGTCACCCCAAAGAGAGCTGACTGAACCACTCTGGACTTATAAATAAGTTTGTGCTGTTGTCATAGTAGTCATCAACCGAACAACTCCTGACGACCCATCCGTACTGAAGATCAACGTCTGCACTACAAGCAACGCTGGACCCATTGTGGTGACTATCTCTCTTGCTTTCTACAAAGACTCCTTGCTTTTATTTCTTATCTCTTTTCTATCACCTGCCTTCCCTTCCCCACCTCCCTAAGGAATGAGGATTTGTAATAAACTGGTTGGGCTAACGTTTGACCCATTGTGTCTTAATCTCGTCATCAGGTATACATATATTAAAAGAACCTCCTCTCCCTTCTATAAATTGGAGTGAGACAACTCTTAAGTCATGTTTATACTATTTCTTATTTTACAGGTAGAACTTGTGTAACTTTAGTCATTACATACCTTTATTCTGATTGGTGTAAAATTATCTCACCTTGCTTTTAAAGGTATAGGATAAAAATTGAGAGTGAGGAGTGGTAACACTTTGGGGGTGGGTAGCTTTTGGGATGGAAGTGTGTTTTGGTATTATAAGGAGCATGTAATGGGGAAAGTTTACCAAAAGATGGCATCTTGTCAAAAAGATAACAGACCTTTGGCTTTAGGCATAACAGGTAGCAGTCTTGCACCACCAGGTCCTCATCCCAGTACTGTTGTTTTTAGAATCAGTACCTCAAATTTTCCAGATGTTGTCAACACTTAAGGTTGCCTAGGGAACTACTGTAGATAACAGAACTTGGCTGCAGAGTCTGCATTCTGCTCCAATTCCTGTGCCATTTGATGGCTTGCAAGCTGCACTCTGCTCTTGTACCCCTGTGAACAATCTATACTTTAATTTCCAGTGAATAATACTATACCTTAAGCCATTATTCCAGTGTCTGATTGTTCTAAGGCTCTGCTCAAATGTATCTTTTTTTGTAGTTGATTATTCATAGAAAATGAGGCCATGACTCAATTCAGTTATATTCCCATAATCTACTTCATTTATAAACAGTGCTTTTCCATTGTTTTTGAATTTCTAACCAACAATTAGTACTAAAATATCAATTTGAAATCCATTCTGAATACGCTTTTGAAGTGGTACTTTTTATTCCATTTGACTTCTGATATAACTCAGGGTGAAATAATTAAACTTTAAATGCTATTGGCTCTGATTATTTGTGTATATTTAATAAAGTTTTCTTTGAGACTTCTCAAAACAAAAGATGACAGCTTTTAAACAACACCGTGCATTTAAGACAGACATTGTTTCTCATTTCACAAATATATTTTACTTGAACATACACCCCAAATGACTGAACTTGCAGTTATAAACTCCTTGTCTGTTATGTTAACATAATTAAAAAAAGGAAGATCATCATCTTCCTTTTTAAAAAAAAAATTATTAGCAAATATAGGAAGTGTTTATTGAACTACTATTTTATATGCGCTCTGAAAGCAACCTCATTAATGACACTGTGTAAAGGAAATACCATGTCATGTCCTTCTTCATCCATGTTTTTGGATGAGAGACTGTATCTTTTTGTGGTTGCTGCTGAACTGAAATTAACATACTGAGAACCCAAGAGAAAGCCAGCTGAGACCTCTGAAATGTCGAAAACTTGATCAATTTAAATGTTAACTTAAAAGGTAAATTGGCAATCTGCATCTAAGAGAAGCAAGGATTCATCTCACGTAATTTTAGCTTTGTGAAAACTCTAAGACTCTCAATCCCCTGCGTGCTCAGTGGAGCAAGGACAGGACAATACTTCCAGCCTCACACACAACAGTGGAATGGGAAGACTCATTCCTTCCATGAAACACAGAGAAGCTGGAAATGTCACTTTTAGGGGATTCTTCTAAATGTCTTGTACTAGGTCATATGAGAAGTCTATGGCAGAAGGGGCAAATTAAGCCAATTTATGGAACTCAAAGCGAAAACTAGAAGTACTAAATGCTCTTTGTAAAGAGTGGAGGAAATTGAACAAATGAACATTTGATCATAAGAGATGGAGCTTGAAGAAGGTCTACATATAAAAAGAACAATGTATGGATATGACAGTGATTTTCTTTTGGAAACTAGCTTTTCTCTTCATTCTGTAATTTCTGTATTATAGTTTATATTGAAAATACTCTGTTCAAGCAGTTTTGCAAAAATCTTGCACTGCCTTGTTATGAGATTATATACTTCACTTGTAAAAGAGAAGCAGCAATGTATTTTATTGCTATAAAGCAGTGATTTAACAAAGCTTACACAACTTAACAAGATTGGCGATGACAAGGTCACTTGGTTTTATGCTGAATAGAGAACAGAGTCAAACAAAACTATTAGAGAGACCCTCTTGTTAAGTCACAAGGTTTAGAACTGATCCCCTTTGCCAACAGTTTATGTCAAACAGATTACACACACAATCAATCCTTTATATCACTCAATAACATATAGCAAGCTAGCAAGCTATTTTCAAATAATAAGTTTCTCAGTCTTGCAAGAAGTAAAGATTGAAGATCACTGTTAAGTAACTTACTGAATATCTCTTGCAGGCAAGGAACCTCTTGACCTCAAGAAGCAAACCTGACAGGCAAACCTGCTCAAGGGGAAGTTTCTGGCATACCACCCATTGCTCTGCACAAGGAGCTCATCAGGCTCTGAGCTGTCCCCTGTTTATGAAGTAAAATGATTGACTACTGTTCATATTTTCATGCTGGCCATATACGGTTAATGCATGCTATCTCTCCCAGAACCATCTTGAGCCCAGTTCAGGTGTCATGAACAGATGCATCCACCAAGACCAGCTCTGATGGTTATTGTTCCAGCAGAGTTAAAAGTGAAAGATCAGGCTGGAAGGGCACCAGGAGGAGTAAATCACTTCATGCTCCCAAAGCAAATTTTCCTGTCATTTAAGGTAAAACTGAAATAGATGTTAAATAGTCCATTTTTCCCCTCCTAATTCTAGTATATACTGTACTTTCTTGTCTATTGTTTTGTGTTCTGCATTCTACAGTTATATTGCAAGAAGCCCTTAATGATATTTGAGATACTCTTCATAGTCTCATTTCCATATATTTTACTTCCCTAGTTACTCTAAAAAAGTGCTCACTCATATTTTTATAGATCTTTCATGTTTACTCCCTATCAGACATAACTAAGTAATTAAAAAGCAAAGCATAATCTTATGAAAAGATAATTGTAACAGAATTAGAAACATTGGGTATTTAAATACTACGGTCTGCAGTAAATGGTGATGGTAAATAACTGTTTCAATCTCAGTATAATATCAGTATGATAAAGTAATCTCTCAATTTTGTGTGCAGCAGATCAGTTGCACACAATAAAAGCAATCGCAATTCAACAGATTTAGGGATTAAATTGTCATAAAATCACAAGTGCTTATTTTCCAGCCAATTAATAGGAATGAGTTTTCATGTGGGCTATTTTCTTTCCAATTATAAATGTACAGTTAATAAGTTGTTCATTGTAGAATGTAAAAATCCTTTCATTTCACAACAGAGTATTAAAAAATTATCTGGTTGTTTGCAGCACATTAGTTTTCTTTACTACACTTGATATTTTTAACCTGGAAAAGGGGAAATCTTTTTCTGGACATATTATTCTAGAAATTGCTTAGAAAAGCTAAAATTATAAGATAAAGCATGATATAACTGCACATAGCTGTTACAAAGGAAACGCAGGTTGGAATGTAAGTGGCTGAGAAACAGATGATGTGAGTACACCAACATATGTGTGTGAGTGTACACATGAAATTTAGAGGAGTTAGAAGAGGGCTCTAGAGAATTAAACTTTGTGAAGTGTGCAAAGACTTTCTGATCAGTCTGCTTTGCTTGTATGCGTGCTGATATTTCCAAGAACACAATATTTATAAAGCATTCCTACACCTGTCCCTTATTTGGAAGTCTGGACAGATTAACTATGAGCTAAAATTTATACTTGCAAGCAACCCTGGGGCTTAACTTTCAGGAATCCTTTATAGTTAGCACATCAGTCATCTTCAACTGCAGATGAACTTGAAAAATACCCAAAATATCTCCCAAATACCAGCCAGATGTAGAACTGCCACAGGTGCCACTTATGGGAAAAATGTCACAATGCCTGTTAATCAACACTTCCATTTCAGCTGAATCTCTTTTGGCATCAGTGTTTTTTAGGACAATATTCAGGCACAGTATGAGAGACTCAGCATCCCTCTGCAAGTATATAGGTTATGTCATGTTGTACCTAACCTCAGCCAATCAACTGCAGCACTTTCATTCTTCACCTCCCCAACATAAATTCCAGTCTTCTGCAAACTGCAGAAATTCTAAATTTGGCTTCTTTTGATAGAAGTATTTTAACCTCATTTTACCAGTATCACAATATGTTTATGTGTCAGAAATGAATAATATAAAAATAAGTATTACTCATCTGTGACAGGCAAATATTTTAATTTTTATTAGTTTTGACAGGACTTAGTTTGCTTTAGGTAATATACATTTACAAGTTGTGTTTTATTAGCACACCAAATCATGTTGCACTGAATTATGCTTCGTCACATAGTATTAGCGTCACATTGGATCTGACAGGAGATTGCCTCCACTGAGACACACTAAGAAACTGATAAACTTATGGGAGTTTTATATCTATCTATCTTCATTTTGTATATAGTCATCTTCTACAATGTGAATTATTTATTGATTTGTTTTGATCAATTATACAAATATCTGTTAATGAAGGTTTTGGGACCAGATATTCTATGACAAAATCATAGATATATTTTTCATTATTTTAGGCTATTAAAAATCCAAATGTTAAAAAAATTTAGTATGTAAAAAAAAAAAATAGAGCATGCAAAAATCACTACTGTCTTAATCCTGTGTCATTTACGTGAATAAGGACTTTGTCACTGCATTCAACTGCTTGTTTTCAGAAAAAATGCCAGAGCTCTACTTCTCTTTACTAATAGGGCTGAAGGTAATGCCTCCTCTTTTCTTATGTTGGCCTGTGATATCAAAGGCAGATGTTGGTGGTATGGCAGTAGAGGTTGAACTTCCGTATCAATATTCCATTACATGTTGTTGCCGTGTGACAGATGGCAGCAGAGGAGCAGTCTGACAGAATGGCATCTGACATGGAAGTGACTATGAAGCAAATGTGTGTAGCTGAACTTGCATTCCTTGAAGTTTATTGAATGGTTACGGAGACCAAACAGGGGATGTGAGCACAGTGAGTTGGTGGGTGGTGCATTTCAGCAGTGGTGACAGCGACAGCGAGTCACCTCTGCTGGTGCGGACTTACAAGAGCAGCATGCAGGCTCTTGTTCACCACTGGTGAAAATGCATACCTAATGGTGGTGACTATAGTGAAAACAGTGTTTTGTAGCTGAGAACTTCCTCTATCAAATAGTGTTATTGTGGTCTTCGTATCTGTTGTCATTCCCATGGAAAAAAATAGGAGGCATATATACACATATGCTTTGTGCAATGAATTTATGCAGTATGTGTTCTGAGCATTTTACAAAGTATCTTGATAGGACTTCAGCACTGACTAATGTCTAATAAATACTGGAAAAAAAGAAACTGAGAAGGATAAAATAGATTTGTTTTCAGGAAACGTATGAAAGTGTATTGTCTTAAATTTTCCTTTTACAGACTTCCTCTGTAGATAGACTTCTGTCCATGTGAAACAAAGGTAACATCTCACAAGACTTAAAAAAATATCTATGAATGTAATAATATACTACTCATTACAGCATGCAAGGTCCTCCAAAAAGCCAGACAGACAAACATTACGCAATATTAGATACTTCTGATTTGTACCTAATAAAATAGAAAAAATGAAAATGAAAAAATGCGCTCAAAAATGTATGGGCTAATATGCCAACTGACTCACAATTAAGGTAATAAGAAAAAACAGTGCAAAGTAGCAATTTCCTATTTTTTCTTTTTGTGGAATGTTTAATATTAATCTAAAATCATCCACATTTCTTTAAATTTTTATGTATATATGTTTAAAATTAATTTGTTTCTCATTCTGGAAAATGCATTCACAACCAAAACAAGTTCATACCTTCATAGATGCAAAACAGCTCTTATCTTTCACTATAAGGCATCTCTTGTAATGAAGACATATTGTCACTGTCAACTTGACCCAATAACTAATTGTTCTCTTATGTTATAGTTAAGAGAGACTTCAAGAACTCTTTCAGTGTAAGTTTTTAAGAAGAGATTTAACAAGTAGATATTAACCTGAATAGATGTCATAGTGATTCTGCATTTTCCTACATAACCTATTCAGATCAGTTGAATAATTTCGTGATCAACTCTTTTATATGCATCTAGTCACTGAAAGCTTTCTAGTTGCTGTGCATGTCTGTAACATCATATAAATCATAAAAACATAATTTTTAAGAACAACAAATGATTTAATGAGGTTTTATTTACAAATTCACACAAAAGAGTTCGTGAAGGATTAAAGTCATTCCTTTTGATTATCTCAGAAGATAAATCCTAGCCTACACAATTTTCCTCATTTCCCATCTTGAGAATTTTATATTACCTCAATTATATACTTTATGAAGTTTTAAAATATTTTAATCTCTTATCTTGAAAATTACTGCATGTGCACTGTCATTATGAAAGAGAAAATTACATGTTCTAGAAGTTTAAATGCAAGACAGGAAATTGGGTTCTCCTGATTTTTTGTACAAAGTCCTGCTGTGGTTTTGCATAATAATAATTATTTAGTGTTTTAAATGCCATAGCTTGGATATTTCAAATTAAGTTATAATCAATTCCTATTCCACATGAATTCTACAGCTTTTTAGGAAGTGGTGATCCCCCCTTCCTTAATGATCTGAAATCTGAATAGATAATATGACCAAGGAAAAAGCTGATGTCCTTCAAGTACAAGACTGAAAATAAAGCATCGATAAATTAATGGAAACAATACTGTGGAGCAGAATCCATATGCTTTTTTAATTCCTAGGAATGGGTTTATATAATAGAGTTACTAATTGTATTGATATTATACTGAAAAAAAAAGGATGACCTTTAAGAATTGAGTCTCAAGTGGTTAAGTACAACAAAGACAGGCAATTTACAATAGCCTTACAATAACTCCTGAATGGTGTTTTGTGGTTGCTTTTTTTTCTCAGTCAATCTTTGTTCTCCACAGACTAACCTTTAGTTTATTTTAAAATAATAATAATAAGCTGAGATAATGAGATATATCCTATAGGTTTGTTGTGAAGAATAACTAGAAGACCTTTGAACTTGGGTTACAGTTCTTATATGATGAATTTAATTCATAGTCCATTACATTTTGATATGCAGTGCTCATACCACAGTAGTGTTGCATATTGTAGAGATTTATTATTTATCATTATAAAATGTCACTTCTTTTCCTTTCGAAGTTCTTCTCCCATCTTAAAAGTAACTAATTTTGTCATGACTATTCATAGCTCATTAATAGAAAATTCTGGCTGATTAAGCACGTCCACTCGCAAATAGTCATTTCTCTGATTTACACGGATTCCCAGAGTAAATGTTTATCTGATACTGAGCCAGAACTGTCTATATCCTTTATATTAGGTTATCAAAGATTAGTTTTGCGCTTGATCATACAACTTTACTACCCTTACAAAAAAATAAAAAATAAAACTCAAAAACCCAAAAACCCATTATTTATCTCTGGGGACTAAAATCTAAAAGCACTTTTCTTTTTTTTTCAAAAGACAGCATTTCCAAGAGCTTTTGTATTTACATGTTGATAGAGGAGAGAAACTTGAATCTTTAACACAGAAACTGATTTATTTATTTTTATTTTAAAGGTTCCCACTCTACAAAATAAACCAAGAGCATGAAGTCTCTGTTGACTCTTTCTTTTCCCCAACTCTGAATTTCATATATTCTATTGCCAAGCAGCACACCACTTACATCGTGAGAACATCTGGAAATTAGCTACTGTCAGGTTTAGGACTTATAAATGCTCTGTTTCAACGAAATGGGTAAAACAAGCAAGAAAACTTCTGTAAAGGGAAATTTTTATTGAAAGATTTTCGTCTGAATATTATACCATTTCGTAATTTGCTTCTTTGAATAAAGGCTTCTGTAAATATTTCTGCAGAGGAATATGAGTGAATGAAGATATAAACTTAAAATGAGTTTTTTTTCAATGTGTGCACTGTAGAACTTCTTAGTTTGTTGAATAATCAAAATCTAGAACGTTTATACTTAGAGGTGATTCTCACCCTTATACCAAGAAAAGCAGCGTCAGCGGTTTATGGGTGTTCGGCCTGGTTCCGTGACGAATGGGGCGGACGACCCATGGACCCACGCCCCGGGAAAGGGAAAAGGAAAAAAAAAAAAGGTAGGGAGATGGGCCTGAAAGCAAAACCAGCAGCAACAATCTTAGGAGAAACAAACTCATTTACTAAATAAGATACTGGAATGCAAAATAACACACTATAATACAATATAATTACAATTTAAGCTAATAAATCCAACACAATGAGAGAGAATGTCCAAAAATCAAGGTAGGCCTTACCGATGATACCGATTATAAGACAGCTGGGGATTGAGATGCTGCCAGGACGAGAGACGGGCGGGAAGAGAAAAAAAGGTCTCGTGATCTGCAAGTTTTTATCTTTCCTTCTAACTGGAAAATGGTAACAGGGTTCCAAAGTCCCCTGGGAAATGTAGTAGTCCTTCTCTTCGAGAACCAGGTACATACACTACATGATGTTATGGTGTGGAATACCAATAACCAAAAATCATAAAACCATGACAAGCAGGAACTGTTTTAAATTGATGAGGGTGTTGTTTTTAAGTATTCTGAATTATGTTCTGTGTTGCATAGATTCTAGGAAGAAATACCAATCAAATTTGGTATATGTTCTTGTTATAAGTCAACTAATAATTTCAATGTAAATATTTGTTAGCATGTGTCTTCTCAGTTCTGTGTTTATGAGGTTCTTGCCTAGTATTACAGATCATAAATTAGTAATAACTGCTAGCCATTATACGAAGGAGTTGCATAAATTGTCCTTATTGCTGTGAATAATATCCAAGAGCGAGGGCAGCTATATGGTGAAAGTCATATTGAACAAAAAGCTCTTAAAATGACAGAGGCACACTGTCATTGCCACAATGAAAGCATATTGCGATTTAGACTAAAATCTTAAATGTTGGAGAACACAGGTAAGAAGTAGAATTGTGGAAGTGTTCAAATTCCATCACACCTGTAAAGTTATAAATGGTTGAAAAAGACGTTGTATCTTTGGATAAACATAAACTTTACAACAGCCTCCCAAAGCAATTTCACTCACAGCTACAAGAAGAAAAAAAATAGCCATTTGCATTGTAGCAGCTGATGGAATCGGAAGAATTAAAATCTCTCTCTGCCTTCCAGCTTCTCGCTATACTGGAACACAATTTTTAATGCACCTTTTTCATCAATTATTATTTTTTTTAATAACCCTCCCAAGACTTAGTCACTATCAATTTTCATTAAAGTGATGGCTGTTGTGCAAGAATAACATCCATGTGATTATAGACAAGACATAGCAATAACTTAGAAGACTATACAAATCACGGCATTTTAGATAGAGTATGACAATTAGAATAAATTCAGGACTGCTTGAAAAAAATTATTAACAATCAAATCTTTAGTGAAAAAACAGGCACAGTTCTATGGCCTTCAACAAAATGCAATCAGTTAATTAAAACAGTTAAAAAAATAAGTCTTCCATGTTCTTTTTTTTTTCTGTAAACTTGAGGAAAGTCTTGTTTCCTGAATGCTGTCACTGTCAGTGCTTTGAAAGTGAGTCAGAGAGACATTGCTTCATCATGCAACCAGACTTGTCTTTTCTGAAGTTAGTTTTGCAAAATATATCAAATCAAATAACAAAATTATTTCCTCACCTGGACAATGAATTTTCCTTGTGCAATCTTTGATTGTGATTCCTGACTGATAGAACTAAAAGTAGTTTAGAGGACTTCAGAGGATATATTTTCACTGATTTCCATTCTTCTCCTTTGACAGCATGTGCTAATTTAGTTCCTGTTTCAAGTGAGAAAATTAGTGGGACTTAAATATAGGACCTGTTACTGTGAGCTATTAATGTGGTTTCTGGCTAATAGCTACTGAAACTGGAGCTTTCTATGCTTCAGTTTATATAGTGAAAAATAAAATGTGAGATGAAGACTAATAGTCAAAGTTGCATTCAACAATATTAAAGTAAAAATACTGAAGGCCATTATAGTTCCATTGAAAGAATAAATTGCATGATTTTTCTAGATTTTACATTTAATTATCATATGATTCCAGGTAAAAAAAAATGGCATGTTTCCTCAGTTTGAAACACCTACAGTGAGATAATGAATTTCAATATTAAGAGAGTAAAATCCAGGTTTCCAGACATGCAGATGAACTACCTGTTTAAACTCCCATTACAGTCAAAAGATACCCATTTAGTCAGTGTGACCTAGAGCTATTCAGCTCTATCTAATATAATGAAGATTAATTTCCATAGAAACCTGAATTACAACGAGGAACTGTTATTTGGAGATAATTAACATCTATTTCTCCCACTGTACCGGTGTCTTATGTTTGGGAAGATTTGGGGAATCAGACCAAAACTTCTTAATGCTCTCACATTATGATATCCCTATTTCAAATGGCAGTACTTTATTATGATGCAAAAAAAATTAAGATTCATACTGAAAGTAACACTTGTGATGTTATATGTATTGGAAGGGATTAATTCATCCTTTGGAAAACAGGGAATCAGTTTGAAGACTACCTGTGCACAGCCTTTGAGAGGCCAGGCATTTCCTGAAGAGTGCCTTTGTATCAACAGTACATGTTCTGAACTGGCAGTATGCTATATATGGCAGTGAAAAAGTAAAAAAGAAAAATTTCTGTAACTCTTCCAGATGAAAAGGTATAGCTAACAAGACAAAGCTATAAACTGTGATGCACATTTACAAAGTAGCTCTGCTTTTTTTGGCTGTTGTTTGTTTTGTTCAGTAGTTGTTTTGTTTTGTCTGTTAAGAAGCGTCTGTCTTCCAAATGTAGAAAATTTTGTAGCAGACTCTAATTATTCTGTTAACAGGTTTTATTTTTACCATTCATATTTACTCCCAGTTTACAGTTTAACTACTCAAACTATAATTTTTAACAAAATAAATACATTTTATAAAGATGACTCAAATACATGATTTTGCTTGAGTGACGGATAAACATGAAATTTTGGATCTTTGTTAGTGTATCCTGGTCTGAATTGTTTGTCTCAGAAAAGACTTTGCCACCTAGATTTTTACAGTTGGGCTATACGCATTCTGTTTGAGTATTATTTTTCTTGTAGAATAATTTCATTTGTATCAAATATATTCACACTTCCAACCCAGAAAGACAGTTGGAGTTTCTGTTTGCAGCCTTATATGTAAGTGAAGCAGTGAATGAATTAAACAAGGGAGCATTTAAAACAAGAAAAACTATCTTTTCCAAGGAAATTAACTTGAGAAATTGGTGTGGTTTAACCTGGCAAGCAGCTGAACACCACACAATCTTTCATTCACTCCTCCTCCTTCCAGTGGAATATGGAAGAGAACTGGGGGAAAAAAAAAGTAGAACTTGTGGGTTGAGATAACTGTTTACTAAGACTGAAAAGGAAGACAGAAATAACAGTAATGATAATAATAAATACAATAAGATATTTATATAAGATATATTTATACAAAATAAGGGACGCACAATGCAATTGCTCACTACTCATCAACCAATGCCCAACCAGTCCCCACACCACAGCAGCCAGCCTCACCAGCTCCCCACCTCTCTTAAAGTTTTTCTGCATTATGTCATACGGTATGGAATATCCCTTTGGCCAATTAGGTCAATTGTCCTGTATTGATGTGTTATCAACATTGTTTTTCTCTTAAAGCCAAAACATAGCATCATACCAGACACTATGGAGGAAAAAAAGAAAATCAACACCTAGGTTAAACCAGTACAGAAATGTAAACAGTAGAAAGTTAAAAGATTAACAACCTTACCATTAAGTGTTTACCTTATGTCTCTAAGTTTAACCCTAGGTTTAACTAATGACTCTAATTAAGCTATTGTCTCTTTAAATTGAGTATAATTTGTTGATCCTACTTTAGGAATTAAAAAATGAGTAGTAAGTGAACACAGATGTAGAGAACAGTATGGGAACCAAATAAAATGATGGCTTAAAATTAGGACTGTACATTACTAATTAGGACTATAATTTCTAAGTGATAAGGTGCATCTTACACTTGTATCTCCTATGAGCTCTGGAATAATCATTCAGTGTAGTACTCAGCCAATATTTTCTGTACTCATCAAAGATCTTAAAATCAGTAGAGGGAGAGAGGCCTTGAACTTATCAGAACACTTCAGCAGATGCTTATGTTCCCCAGATGTATTCCTCTGGCCTCAGAGAACTGCCCTGTGATAAGTGATAGTTTCATAAAGTAGCTTAGTGTCTCTTCTAGCAAGCAGTTGTACTAAGTGTAACAGATAAAAAGATAGTTTAGGATTCTAAGCAACCTGATTTCAAATAGCTGACAAATTATGGTACTTATAGCTAAGACTTGGGAGTGCTCCAAACTGCATACTGCACAGACTGAACTATATTCTTGGCATTCTTTCTGTGGTCCTTGACTATAAAATGGGAATATCCAGCACTTTACTGTCTCATGGGGGAAAGGAAAAGAATCAGTAACCACACAGTTGTAAACAGTAGTAGTGACAGGAAAGTCTTCTTAAGACTGATAGAAAAAAATCTGTTTTTATTTAGAAGGTAGTGAAATGAAAAATAAATGTAAGAATTAGGATGGTTGCCTTAATAATGGTTGTCTTAATACATACTTCTAGAATTATATCTGAAAAAGAGAAGACTTGTTAGACAGTGAATCTAATGATAACTGGGTAACTCTCATTGTTCAAGAAGCCAATTATACAACTTATTAAAAATATATTTGTAATTTTGAATTCTCCTACTCTTTTCAAGAAGATGACTGCAAAACAGTTTGTAACTTCTTGCTCTTTATGCTGGTACAAGCTACCTAAAGAAAAATGCCTGACCTGCAAAACATTTCCACAACTTACAAGTGGCTGCAACCCAATTCCAAACCTGAGAAGTTAGAAAGTATTGTGTTTTATTTAGTGGAACAGAAATCCTACAAGATTACACTGAGTTTCCAGATTTCCCCAGCTGCCCTTTAATGAATTGCTTTCTTATTAGGTTTCTGCAACCTAGCAAGTTAGCTAAGTGAGCCCAATGAGTCAGTGAGGGGGTCATTCAATCACCAAACAGTAGTTCATAGAGCTGCTACTAGAATTTAACTCCTTCCAGGAAAACTTCAATTTCTACCTTTTTGAGGATATCAGTAGTTGAGGGAGCCAGGCAATTAGTCAAGTCTGCAGGTTACTCCAGCTATCTGGAGAGCTTAGGGGATCCTTAGTCAAATCTCCAGAACAGGAGCCAACAGAACCAGTTGTAAAGAAAACCTTAGAGTTTATCAGGTAACCTGCGAAAGGCAACTAGCTAAATACCTGAGTGCCGCGCAAACCTGATCATGCTGAGGCCCTGAAAACCTGGGTATACTGCTGTCTGTCACCCTGGGATTTCTGCGTGGTGGTTGGGTAAGAAGGCTGCATTATTCACTCTGCAGCCTTTTTGGCTGGTTCACAGGAGAAACAGCTGTGGTGTACACAGGATTAGAGAGACCGACAGCTCAGCAGATCGAAAGCAGCAGAAATTTGTTAAATGAGATGTGGGAGCCTGGGAAAATCTCCTTGATTTATTTAGAAGCCTTAGGAAGCTGAATGGTTTCAGGTTTGGCTTATTGGTTTGCTTGGAAAGTACTGGTATAATTTAGTATTTTCCTAAACTATTAGATTTTTCTAGATGAGAATTTTCTGACTTGTTTTCAAGCAGTTCTTATATAATGTCCTATTAAAAGTTGTTAAAAATTTTATGAGTTCCACATAGATGGAAAATAAAATAATTAACATTATTTTGCATTTGTTCTTTATACTTTTCAATTAAAGAGTCAGTTCAGCCTTGAAAGATAACAAACAAACCAAAAAGCCTAAATTTAATGTGAAACTTTAATAGTCTGTTGAGAAATCCAACCCAGCTGTTAGACTATCAGCATCCTTTCTCTTGACCTTTCAATCCCGAACCCACATCTCTTTCCTTGGCTATAGAGATTTCTAGGCCTGGAAGGGAGTTTCTTCCTTCAAATGTAAAATATCACTATCTCTAGGGCTAAGGTGAAAATCTACCTTCCTGATTTAACACTTTAAAATGTTATTGGTTCTTGTACTGTTATTGACTACAGTATTTATAACTCTCTTGTGTGTGGAAAATAGTTGCTCAACAATGAAATCTGGATTGATTTTCATTCATTAACTTTGAAAAAGGACGTAAACATCCTGAATGATGTATTCATTCAAAATTTACCATTCATCCTTACATTTTAATCATGCTTTAGGAACTGATCTCATTCTTTCTTTCAAGAAAGTAAGTAGTAAATAATGGATTATAATTTAATTGAAAGAGAAAAATCCAATGAAATTTCTCTTCAAGTGATTATTTAGCCCTATTACAGAAGCTGGAGAAATGTCTTCGGAAATACATATATATAATGCATACACATCCCACAACACATTTCAATATTTCTAAAGATATTTTGGAATGTAATCAGAATGTCAGTTCCCTAAATTATTGTTCTTACATCTGTGATATGACTAGCATCTGACTAGTTAGTAATTATAACAAATAACAAACAGTCACATACTTAAGGTGGCTTCTTATTGGAGGACAGAGATTTTAAAGAAGTGAAAACCTGCTTAACACTTGGTCTTCTCATATCTTATGATTTCAATAACCCGTTGGGATCTTCAGCACCCTTTTAGATTTTCCTCTTTTTACTGTCTTTGGCTGAAACAGAGTTAATTTTCTTCATAACATGGTATTTTATTTTGGATTTGTAACAAAGTATTGATAACACACTGATGTTTTAGTTGCTGCTGAGCAGTGCTCACACTGTCTTGTCAGCGATGAGACTGGGAGTGCACAAGAAGCTGGGAGAGAACAGAATCAGGACAGCTGATGCAAAAGGGCAACAGGGTATGTACAATATGGTGCCATGTGGAACAATAAAATCTGGAGGAAAGAAGGGTGAGGTGGGAATGGACTTTCAGAGTGATGGCATTTGTCTTCCCAAGTAAACATTATGTATGATGAGCCCTGCTTACCTGGCAGTAGCTGAACAACTGCCTGCCTATGGGAAATAGTTAATGAATTCCTTGTTTTGCCTTGCTTGCTCATGCAACCTTTGCTTTACCTAATAAACTGTCTTTATCTCAACCTACAAGTTCTCTCTTTTAACCTTTGATTTTTTTCCTCCTCTTCACGAACTACCATTGCGGGGAAGTGTGTGAGCAGCTGTGAGGGGCTCAGCTGCTTACCATGCTTAAACCACAACAATCATGGATGAATTTACAAACAGAAATTTGCTTTTCAGTGAAACATTATTTTGGGGGGGGGGGGAAAAAGAAGCAACAAGGTTTCCTCTTCTTCACTGGAAGTTGTTTAATCAATTTTAAAAATTGGTGAGGAATCTGGGAAAACAAGCATGAAAGAATCAGATTTACTTACATTTAGACTGTAGAGTTTGATGTAAACCAGCGGAACATTATTTTCTTGCACTGTGGATATTTAATACTAAATAAATTAAAGTAGACTTGCTCTTCAGCAAAAACCATCTAGACACACAGGCTTGGAAAATGTTTAATGTCTGTAAAATTGTTTTAATAATCATAAGAATAACAAGCTTTAAAGCACATCTATAAATATTAAACAAAATAATTACAGGAAGTTAGTGCTATTTCTTTTACATTCCTGTATGTACCTAAGTGCCTTTTCAAATACAGATCATTAAAAAAAAGTTCTGTACACTGAATCATTCACCAATGTACAATGAGATCATATTTAAATAGTTCAAGATTTCAAATACATTTTGATGTCTTATCACACAGGAAGAATCATTTATTGTGATTCAAAAATCCTGAAGTCCTTTCTACACGATGTTATGAACATCAAAGTTACTAATCACCTCTAAAAGACAGATGATTAGACAAAATCCTTGGTGAAAACTGAACCTAATTATTGTTATGCAATCCAGCTGTGAAAGGTTTTAACACTAAAATGACCAAAAACTTGGAGAGAGTGGAAAATTATAAGAAGAGAACACTGAATATTTATTCTTATTACTCTTTTTTTTCTTTCCCATTATTTGGAAGTACATCTTTGCTACACCTGGAGAAAAGATTTAGGTTTCTTGTACTTGTAAGTTTTGCTTTTTACCACATAGTGGTAAAATTATACTGACAACTCTTCAGCCTGGAGGATCTATTTTTATGCTTGTGGTAGTAAGGCACAGAATTACCAATTACTTGAGTTTTCTATGGTTCAGTTTTTCAATGTTTCCTTTTTGTGTCAAAGTATACGGTTCGTGTGACAGAAGTTTAGATAGAGACTACCTCACCTGAGCTGTATTCGAGCATTAGCATTGTTTCAACAACTCTGCATAAGATTTTACAGTGCATAAAACATCTAAAACATATAGGCAACTGAATGGAGAAGACACTAAGATTTGTTAACAGATGATGACTTCTAATGCATACTACTGAGCCATGTAGCTCAACACTGTTGCTGATTTTTATGTTACCTTACACTGTCAGAATTCATCCATTTGCTATTCTTTGGAAAAAAAATAAGTCCTGTAGTATATACTCCTTTGCTTTCAATCTTCTTTATACATATCTCTATACCAAGCCTATGTATGAAAAATTAAATCACCTGAATGAAGAAGATGTAATAAAATCATTTAAAATTTTCCTGGAAATATTCTTCAGAGAAAACTTTGAGATTTCAGGAAATTAATAGTAAAGAGCTGTCTTCCTAGTCTTGTCAACCTTTGAAGTTCCCCTTTAAGGAATTCAACATATTGCATGCAAGTCACTTTAGAGGTTTGCGAAACAGTAAATCACTGACTGTCTAGAGACTCTAGACTGTAAATGTTTGTTCATGCAACAAAGATTTGCTTTACATTTAATCAGAAACTTCCTGTTACTTTCCCTGAAATGATCTCAACATTCTGCCTGTTATTTTGTACAGTAGTGGGGAATGAAATACTTTGTGTCTGGGAGAGAATTTCCCAGTGACTAAAACCGAAATGCAGTTGGAAGCTAAATGCTACTCCAGTAGACATTTTTAATATGACCTTTGCAGTTATGCTCGATGCACGATTCATTCTGTTGAATACATTTTATTTCAATATGAGGCTTTGACTAGTAGAATAGGTGTTGTGGTGACTTTGGTGACTAAATACTAGTGAGCAATATTGATGCTATCCTTGTTTACCTATTAATTTCAGGATATTTTATTATTATTATTATTTAGCAATAGATGTAAGTATAGGACTGGAAAATGATTTTGTACATCTTTTGTATTAATGCTGGAATGACTTCTAAAAAAAAATGATTTCATTTTCCCCTACATACTTTTTTTGTATTTTTTATATAATTAATGTCTTTTTCTATTTACAGGTTAACACAGTTGCTCTACAGAGCTTTAGTTGAGTAACAGTACTGCAATTGCAGTTTACATCTTCATAGATAAAGAAAACACAAAGTTGTGGCACAACCTACTTATCTGTTAAAACTTTCTTTCAAATGTCTAAATGCAAGAGCCAAATACTGGAATTCAAACAGTGCTTGGGTTTTGGAGGCTTATTTATTTATTTCCCCTGGAACAGATGTAAAGACTGTGGGTAATTTTTAGAAGGTAGATGGAAGCTTTCTGAAGAAAGATGTTTTAACTAGAATATACTGAATAATCGACATGTTAAATTTAATGGAGTTCCTTAATGAGTGATTTTGTCTTTAAGGATACAATTTTCCTTCAAAATATCTATTTTGGTTAGCAATACAGTGTTCAGAGATCACCTGGAATATTTGTGACACAGGATCAAAAGCCTATCTTAATGCTCAATCTACTGTTTTGTATCCTCCCTGCTTGCCTTCACCATACTAGATGTTCTGGTTCAGTGTCTGACTCATTTATTTTCTGCTGTTTCGTACAGTGTCTGTCAAAAAGGAAATGTTCCTTGGAGTACAGATTTTAATTTGATGTCTCCAAAGCTATATACATGAGACTTTGCTTTAATTGCCGCAATCTCCTTCTAACATGAATGGTAAAGTTTACAGTTTTTATTTTTCCCACTTTAATGTAATCATATTTTCTTATTTAAAAACTAGTATTCTCCCCACTCAATTTTTGTCTTTCGTGCAATGAAGCTTTTCCAAAAATTTCCATGTTAAGGAAATGAAAAATATTCTCCTTTGATCTTAGCTGTTTCAGTTTCCTTCATGTAATAGGTTGTCTCCTCTCCTTTTGATTTTGGATAGAACATGCAATTGTATTGCTTTTCTAGGGAATGTTAAAGGAGACTAATCTGTGAAATGTCACAGAATCACAGAATTGCTGAACTTGGCAGGGATCTCCAGAAGTCACCTGGCTGAACCCTCTGCTCAAGCAGTGACATCTATAGTCAGACTAGATGATCTCCAGAGGTCTCTTCCAACCCCTAAGATTCTGCGACAGTTGCTTGCTCAGAACCACGTCCAACCAGCTTCTGAAGATCTCCAAGGACAAAGGCTTCACAACTTCCCTGGGCAACCTGTGCCAATGGTCAGTGTTCCCATATCCATGAAGTACATTTCTTCCTGATATTTAGATTGAACTTCTTGTGTTCCAGTTTGTGCCTGTTGCCTCTTGCCTGGCACCGAGAACCCTGGATCTGTCTACTTAGCACCATCTCTTCCAGAATGTATATACATTGGTAAGATCCAGGGTTAATAGGCCCAGCTCTCTCAGCATCTCCTCACAGGAGTGATGCTCTGGTCCCTTAATCCTCTTTGTGGCCCTTTGTTGGATTCTCACCAGTATGTCCATGCCCATCCTGCACTAGGAGCCCAGAACTGGGTGCAGTTATCCAGATGTGGCCTCATCGGTGCCACAGAGTGAAAGGATCACTTCTCTTGACCTACTGGTGATTCTTTGCCTAATGCATCCCATGCATAGCCTTTTTTGCCCCCTTTTTTTTTCTCAATGGTGATATAACTCTTTTTGTCTAAGGACATTTGACTTCCTGTTCTTTCATTTTATTTTTTTCTTCTTTTTTTGGGGGGGGGACTGTGGCTACCAGATTCTCTTAAAAAACCTTTATGTTAACACTGCATCAGAGCTGATGACATTTGTCTCTGGCAGACCTACAGCACAGCAATTGCTATTTTATGTGTTTAGTCTTCCTAGGAGAGCTATAGAAAAGCAATACTGTGACTGCTTTTATATAAATAAATTACTTCCAGATAAGTAAGTCACCAGGCAAGACCTTTGTGCTAGGAAACAAAAAGAACAGAGAACAGAAAATATGTTCCTTGTGGTGATGCAATATGATGCTGAGAGTTCCTATCAGATTGTCTAGAATCCCTCCAAAAACACAATCTAACTGTTCACTGAGACATAATGACTATTGTCATTCTGCATTTCTTTTTTTTTTTCATTAAATTAATGTAATCTGGCAGGCTATCAGGCCTCCTCTTTTCCTGTGTTCTGTATTTGGAAAGACTGCAGATAACTAGCTCAAAATCTTTGTTTGAGGAAATGTTTTTACAGTAAAGGTGGTGAGGCACAGGAACAGGTTGCCTAGAGATGTGGTTATATGACAGAAACACCATCTCAGACATCTAGAGACTTCTTCTAGAAGTATTAACTCACCTATAGAATGTGAAATTCATTATTTTTCGTTATGAATTAATTACAAAAACATATAACAAAACATGGTTGCACAGATAGCAGTTGTTTGGACTACATATCACACTATAGACTTAACCTTGGATTAACCATCAAATAAATCCAATCACAGTTCTCTGACAATACTGTAACCCACAAAATACCATCACAGAGACATTTCCCAGAACACACATTAACTGCAGAAATACTGCAATGCGGGTGCTTGCCTATCCATTTTTATTAGGTCTGCTTCTGAAGTAATGTGCTACAGAAGGCTTTGTAGGGCATTTTGAGTGAATCTTACACACAGTAAAGGTTTCAAGGGAATGACGACAAGGTCTAAATGGCTGTGGATGTGTGGATGTTTATCTTAAATCCCCTGAAACATCTTGATTGTATCAGTAGAATTGAGGTGTATTATCCTTTTTCCTTTTCTAGCTTTTTTTCTGGAAAATAGAGGCATACAAACATGAATGGTCCTTTTACAAACTTCTCAATAGAAGGAATAAAAGCATTGCAAATTCTATCACACAACACATTTATCCCACAAAAGATATTTGCTCCAGTTTCTTCCTGGTTTTGGAGACACGTGCAGTATAATCAAAAATCTTATAAACTGAAAAAAAATTGGTCAAAATATTTCTCATAATCATTTAAATATAGTAAGACAATGTTTGTCAGACAAAGTGAAACTTGTTTTGCATAAGCCAGCACTGACTCTTATACAAGAGGTCAGCACAACTAAATATTAGAAAATATGTGGAAATTGCTTTTATTCTAAACAGTGAAAAAACATGCATATATCTTTGCCAAGAAGAGGGTGTTATTAATATTATATTCTTATTATGAATACAACACTGATGTAGGCTCTAAGGTGTTTTGATAGGTTTTTTTTTTCAACTTATTTACCTAGAAAATCTGCCTGTAAGCGTAGTAGTTGCTTTAATGTACTGATGTATTACAAGTGAGAGCCACTGGGCAAATAGTGAACATAAAGATCTGTTGAAATGCAGTTATAAAACTACTTCTGCGTTCCCCTCATTTTTATGATCTGATTTTTGAAATAATTGGTCACACATAAAGGAAACAGAGTAACTTGATGCATGCAATAGTAAATTAGATTTGCTTGTCTTAATATGTCTGAACTCCAGTTTAGTCTGTCTAGCACTAAATCTGTATTATGTCTGGTCTTAGGGCTGTCAGCAAGCAAGCAAATACAAAAAAAAGAACACTATTTCTTCATGTGTCTGACTACTCAAAGAATATACAGAATATTGGGCACATTCTGATGCAGCTTGTTTTTTTCCCTTTGGCTAATCATGCACTTTTAAGACATCACAACAAGTGTTTCTTTTTATAGAGTTTAGCATTTCTTGTGTTTGAATTGATATTGCTACTAACCTTTTCTGACTTTTCTCCTCTTCTTCAGGTTTTCCTTATAGCATGACTCATCACCAGTGAGAGTGAGAAACTCTTGATATTTATTAAATTATCTCCTATACATCTATGTATTTTATGAAAAAAATGAGGAAAACTCTATGCTAGTGAGATTTAGAAGTTTTCTAATTTTTCCTTTTAAATATGATTTGTGACCATATGAATATATGAGTAGTATTAAAAACAACAACGACAACCAAACAACAATTAAAAAAACACCTTTTTATGAGATTCTAAAGAGTCAGTGTAAAAATATTTTCTATAGGCTTTCCCTCTATTTGGAAACACTTAGGTTTCAATTATTATATTAATTTATTAATTCATTATTATAATTCCAGAAATAACAAATATTTTTATCTGAATATTTTTGAGAGAACCATAGAAATATCTCTGTGTGCCAAGTTTGTGCCAATTTTCATTTTTGTGCTATTTTTACTGACTGAACTACTGCTTTATGGAGAAATATGCATATCGTGCATGCTTACAGACAAATGAACAGTATGCATGCAAATATAAAGCAGTACATAAGTACATGTACAATACATTTTCAGTCTTTTTAAACTATCAGGTTATTTTTCATTAGTGAACCTATAATTTTTCTGTAACAACCTGGATCTAGAGTTTTAACGTGCTATATGTATTTATCTAGCTATACACTGTGTAGTTATGGCTTTGAACACATTTGTATTCCTGCTTCATGACCTTTATCATATTACTAATTTTAGATTTGCATTTGTATTATGATTTCTGATGCCATGGGAGCAAGTATAAGGCAAAATAGTGGTTTAGAGATTTAAGTCTTGCAGTGGAAAAGCCTAACATGAAATCTTTGGAAGCATGCTTTTTCTCTTTTTTTTTTTTTCACTTCCTGTTTCTCTGAATGTATAGGTCAGAACACGTCATGTAACAAAGTTGTTAAAGCTCTGGAGAATTTTTTCTCTTTTCAGTATCCGTCACAAAAAAGAAAAGAGCTTCAAGGGAAAAATGTTCTCTTTGGCTATTGTATTTGAAATGACTGGAGCTCCTTGTAATACACTCCTGGAAAGACTGCTGAAACTAGAAGGACATAAAGTAAAATACTAAATCCATTAAAAATGTAATTTGCTTGCAGCCAATGGTATTTAATCAGGCAACCAAAGAAAGACAGACATTTAAAGAATCTCTCTCAAGATAGAAAACAGCCACTCACTTACTGCAGCCAGTTTGCTTCAGAAAGAGGGAAGCTTCAGAAACGAAAGAAAATGATGTATCCTGGATTTTAGAACTGTTTTTATGACAACATGGGTCATGCAATAGATACAATTTTTAATCTCCTTCTGTGTCTCCTTTCTTTTACAGAATAACAGAATCACAGAATTGCAGGGATTGGAAGGGACCTCAAGAGATTATGAAATCCAACCCCCTTGCTAAAGCAGATACCCTACAATAGGTTGCACAGATAGGCATCCAGATGGATCTTGAATATCTCTGTAGAAGGAGACTCCACAACCTCTCTGG
>NC_034410.1:131287808-131292101 GCF_002078875.1 Numida meleagris
TCAAGGATATTGGAGTGAGATGCTCCCTTCCAACCCAAAGCCTTCTATGATTCTATGATCCTATATCTGTGGGAGTAATTAAGATGGCAACTATAGTGTTAAAAATACTTAGAAAAGTTGATTTAGTTCTACTTAAAATTAAGGAAAATTTTTAGGAAATCAACCTAAAAATATTTGTAAGAACAAATTCAGTACATATTGTCATAAAAATTTGCCTTTTACACATTGATAACAAAACTCATGCAAAGCAGTGATTTATCATTTTCCTATTTTCCTATTTGTTAGATGATGAGCTGTAAAAAATATCTTAGTTTGCACTTCAAACCTAAAGAAGGAAATATTCTACTGAAACTCCTGACATTTTTTCAAAGTTTCAAAACATGGTATGTGTAATGTAAATTATGAATGTGCATGGCAGGGTAGAGGTGGGTAGTAAGGGAAAGAATTATGAAGACATGAATCATCAAGTAATGTAAGAGTCTGAAATAAATTTTAATTCATGTCACTTCCAGATACTATATTTGACATTTCAGACCAGCAGAAATGTGGGGAAAAAATGTTACTAATGTGTATGAAGGCTGCTCTGAACATAATGCCTCCTATATTGTTATGCTGACCCATGACATCAGAGGTGGATGTTGGTATGGCAGCAGACGTTGAACCTTCCGTCCAGTACTCCATTACATTTTGTTGCTGTGTGACAGATGGCAGCAGAGGGGCAGTCTGACCAAATGGTGTCTGACATGGGAGTGCAGACAAAGCAAAGGTGTGGAATTGAATTACTCCCTGTGGAAAAAATTGCACCCATTGACATTCATTGACACTTGATGAATATTTATGGAGACTAAACAGTGGATGTGAGCAAGGGGAAAGAGGATGGTGTGTTTCAGCAGTAGCAACAGCAATGTGAAAGACAACACACATTCTAGATGGCCGTGCACAACTACCACACCATGATATGAATCATAGAATCATAGAAGAGCATCTTGATTAGCTCATTGAAGCAAATCAGTGAGTTATGATTAGAGAACTGCATACAGAGCTGAATACTGGCTTTAATACACTGGAAACGATGGTGACAACATTGGAATATTGCAGTTTGTGTCAGGTGGGACCCATAAATGCTCACATAGGAACAGAAAGAACATTATATGCAGGTTTGTCGGGACCTATTTAACAAATATGAGACTGAAGGAGACAGTTTCCTGGATTGCATCATTACTGGTGATGAGATGTGATATCACCACTATGAGCTGGAGTTAAAATGGCAGTCCGCAGAGTGGCAATGTGTGAATTCCCTGTTGAAGAAAAAGCTCATGACACAACCCCCAGAGGGCAAAGATATGTGCACTGCCTTTTGCGATAGGAAAGGAGTGACCCTTCTGGATAGCCTGGAACCTGGTCAAACCACCAACACTGACCTCTGCATCAAAACACTGAGTAAGCTGAAGAATTGAACTTCCAGGGTTGAGACAGTCTCTTGCAAAATGAGAATGCCAGGCCTCATACCAGTTTGAATGAAAATGAAGTCTTTTGGGAGCTGTAGTTCATTCTTCTCTTCTGAGATCAGGTAACCAGAACTAATGTCAATCCACAGAACTGCAGCATTAACTCTTTAAGTCCCAGTGCACTGCATGACGTTATGATGTGGAATACCTATCAAAAATCATAAAACCATGACAGTATGAATCACCTTTAAGAGAATTCACTGAAGTGTGTCTGAGGAAATTCAACAGTCAAAAATAAAGGTCAAATATTATATTAGAAAAGGTATATAGATAACAGTTTCAGATGTCTGTAAGACATGGAAGATTACGATGCTTCAAGGCAAAACAGATTTACACATGAATGAATTTTTTCAGCATTTGCTAGTCTAATTTCATTTGCTTCTCTTGTGTTGCAGTGTGTAGAATTTTATTTCAAGTTAAACAGCTTTTTTTTTTTTTCTTTCCTGAGAACTGTCAGGATTTCATGTATTCTTCCAAGAATTTAAGCCTTCTTTTTTCAAAACAGTATATTTCCTTTAGGTAAACTTGAAAAGTAAACATAAGTGCACCTGGCAGATTAAAACATAATATGTAAATAAAAGAGACCTCTCAGATGATTTTTCATTTGCTCTACTTAGCATTTTTATCATATTAGGGGTTCATAAACCCAGGAATATTTCTTCTATTCTAGTAAACCTGTAGTGATAGATCTACTTCAGGAAACTGACTTTCATGGATTTCACACATAATTTTGCTGATCTTGCTTTCTTCTGCTTTGAACAAGAGACCTTTCAAAACCTATAAAAGAAATTATTTCCAGAAGCTCTAAAATCATCCCACTTCCTTCAGTCGGATATGATCTAGTTTCAGTGGGAAGCTGAATGGAACTTATCTGCCAGTAAAGCTGAATGTTTCCTGTTATGAATGGGATAGAGAACAGCAGTCAAAGATGGAAAAATTGTTCTTCTTGCATTATCCTTCTCACTGGCTGTGCAGGACAACCAGGGGATCAGGCCTAGACAGCACACATTCATGAAAGGCAGGTCCTGCTTGACAAACCTGATCTCCTTCTATGATTGAGTGATCTGCCCAGTGGATGAGGGAAAGGCTGTTCAAGTAGTCTAGCTAGACTTCAGCAAAGCCTTTGACCCTGTCTCCCACAATATTTCCTTGGGAATCTGGCAGCCCATGGCTTGGACAGGTACTCTCTTTGCTGGGATGAAAACTGGCTGGATGGCTGGGCCCAGAGAGTGGTGAATGGAGTTAAATCCGGTTGGTGAACAGTCATGTATTATGTTCCTGGGGGTCGGTATTGGTGCCTGTCCTCTTCAATATCTTTATTGATGACCTGGATAAGGGGAATTGAGTGCACCCTCAGCAAGTTTGCAGATGACACCATGCTGGGAGGAAGAGTCAAACCACCTCGGGATAGGAAGACCCTACAGAGGGACCTGGACAGGCTGGATCACTGAGCTGAGGCCAGTGGGATGAGGTTCAACAAGACCAAGTTCTGGGTCCTTCATTTTGGCCACAACAACCCCAGGCAACACTGCGGGCTTGGGGCAATGAAGCTGGTGAGGGGTCTGGAGCACAAGCATTATGAAGAGCAGCTGAGGGAACTGGGATTGTTTAGTCTGGAGAAGAAGAGGTTCAGGGGAGCCTTATCACTCTCTACAACTTCCTTAAAGGAGGTTGTAGAAAGGTGGAAGTCAGCCTCTTCTCCCACCTAACTAGAGATAAGACTAGAGGGAATGTCCTCAAGTTGCACCAGGGGAGATTCAGATTGGACGTTAGGAAAATTTTTTTCTCCAAAAGAGTGGTTAGGCACTGGAATCAGCAGCCCAGGGAGGTGGTTGAGTCACTGTCTCTAGAAGTGTTCAAGGAACATTTCAAAGTTGTACTAAGGGACATGGTTTAGTAGGGAAATATTGGTGGCAGGTGGATAGTTGGACTGGATGGTCTTGGAGGTCTTTTCCAACCTTATTGATTCTATGATTCCATGATTCTACACTGGAAAAGAAGCTTTTTACCTTATTTTGAGCATCTAGTATTTTTCAGAATTTTTTGAAAAATGTTCAGTCTGCAATGGAGAATTTTATACCTACCACAAATCCTTCTCATTGACATCTTAGAATCATAGCACATCCTCGAATACAGTCCAGTAAAGCTTTAACCCTCATTTTCAGTTACTACAGGAATGTTACATGTTATTTTGCCCATAGAATCATAGAATTATAGAATCATAGAATGGCCTGGGTTGAAAAGGACCTCAAAGATCATCGAGTCTCAACCCCCCTGCCAAGTGCAGGGTCGCCAACCACTAGACCAGGCTGCCCAGAGCCACGTCCAGTCTGGCCTTGAATGCCTCCAGGGATGGGGCATCCACAACCTCCCTGGGCAACGTATTCCGGTGTGTCACCACCCTCTGTGTGAAAAACTTCCTCCTAACATCTAACCTAAATCTCTCCTGTCTCAGTTTAAAACCATTCCCCCTTGTCCTATCGCTATCCACCGTTGTGAACAATCGATCCCCCTCCTGTTTACACGCTCCCTTCAAGTATTGAAAGGCCACGATGAGGTCTCCCCGGAGCCTTCTCTTCTCCAAACTAAACAAGCCCAGTTCCATCAACCTTTCTTCATAGGAGAGGTGCTCCAGCCCTCTGATCATCTTGGTTGCCCTCCTCTGCACTCGTTCCAAGAGCTCCGTGTCCTTCTTGTGCTGGGGGCCCCAGGCCTGGACGCAGTACTCCAGATGGGACCTCACAAGAGCCGAGTAGAGGGGGACCACCACCTCCCTCTCCCTGCT
>NC_034410.1:131298251-131300546 GCF_002078875.1 Numida meleagris
CTTGCTAAAGCAGATACCCTACAATAGGTTGCACAGATAGGCATCCAGATGGATCTTGAATATCTCTGTAGAAGGAGACTCCACAACCTCTCTGGACAACCCATTCCAGTGCTCCATTACCCTTACTGTAAAGAAGTTCTTCTGCATGTCATAGAATCATAGAATCATAGAATCATAGAATCATAGAATCATAGAATCATAGAATCATAGAATCATAGAATCATAGAATGGCTTGGGTTGAAAAGGACCTCAAAGATCATCGAGTCTCAACCCCCCTGCCAAGTGCAGGGTCGCCAACCACTAGACCAGGCTGCCCAGAGCCACGTCCAGTCTGGCCTTGAATGCCTCCAGGGATGGGGCATCCACAACCTGTTCCAGTGTGTCACCACCCTCTGTGTGAAAAACTTCCTCCTAACATCTAACCTAAATCTCTCCTGTCTCAGTTTAAAACCATTCCCCCTTGTCCTATCGCTATCCACCCTCACAAACAATCGATCCCCCTCCTGTTTACACGCTCCCTTCAAGTATTGAAAGGCCACAATGAGGTCTCCCCAGAGCCTTCTCTTCTCCAAACTAAACAAGCCCAGTTCCATCAACCTTTCTTCATAGGAGAGGTGCTCCAGCCCTCTGATCATCTTGGTTGCCCTCCTCTGCACTCGTTCCAAGAGCTCCATGTCCTTCTTGTGCTGGGGGCCCCAGGCCTGGACGCAGTACTCCAGATGGGACCTCACAAGAGCCGAGTAGAGGGGGACCACCACCTCCCTCTCCCTGCTGACCACTCCTCTTTTAATGCAGCCCAGAACATAGTTGGCCCTCCGGGCTGCCAGCGCACACTGCTGGCTCATGTCCAGCTTCTCGTCCACCAGGACCCCCAAGTCCCTTTCCGCAGGGCTGCTTTCAAGTACTTCTTCCCCCAGGTTGTATAAATACCTGGGATTGCCCTGGCCCAAGTGCAGCACCCTGCACTTGGCCTTGTTGAACCTATTTAGGTTCTCGTGGGCCCACTTGTCCAGCCTGTCCAGGTCCCTCTGGATGGCTTCCCTTCTTTCCACTGTATCAACTGCACCGCTCAGCTTGGTGTCATCTGCAAACTTGCTGAGGGTGCACTCGATTCCATCATCTATGTCATTGATAAAGACACTGAAGAGCACCGGTCCCAGGACTGAGCCTTGGGGGACACCACTCGTGACTGGCCTCCACCCTGACATAGAACCATTAATCACAACCCTTTGGCTGCGACCAGCCAACCAGTTCTTAACCCACCAAACAGTCCATCCTTCAAATCCATACCTCTTCAATTTGGAGAGAAGGATGTGGTGAGGGACCATGTCAAAGGCTTTGGAGAAGTCCAAGTAGATGACATCCATCGCCCTCCTCCCATCCACCAATGCCGTCACTTCATCATAGAAGGCCACCAGATTGGTCAGGCAAGATCTACCCTTGGTGAAGCCATGCTGGCTGTCTCAGATCACCTCCTTGTCACGTATGTGCCTTGACATGTCTTCTAGGAGGATCTGCTCCATGATCTTCCCAGGCACAGAGGAGAGGCTCACCGGCCTGTAGTTCTCCGGGTCATCCTTTCTCCCTTTCTTAAAAATGGGAGCAATGTTTCCCTTTCTCCAGTCACCGGGGACTTCACCAGACAGCCATGATTTTTCAAATATGATGGAGAGCGGTTCAGCAACCACATCAGCCATCTCTGTCAGAACCCAAGGATGGATGTCATCCGGCCCCATGGACTTCCACACATTCAGTTTCAAGAGGAGCTCTCGAACTTGTTCCACTGTTACAGTGGGACAAAATCCACTCCTCTCACCCACACCTCGAGGTTCAGGGTCCTGGCAGACACGGGGAACCTGACCACCATCCTCATTTACCAGAGGGGGAACACTCTCCTTGACTTGTCTTCTCTTGCCTATGTACCTGTAGAACCCCTTCTTGTTATTTTTCACATCCCTAGCCAAGTTCAGCTCTACCTGCGCCTTGGCTTTCCTGATCCTATCTCTACACATGCGGATAACAGCCCTGTATTCCTCCCAGGCTACACAACCCTGCTTCCACTTTGCATACATTTCTCTCTTTTCCCTCAGTTTAAGCTACAGGTCCTTGCTCAGCCATGTCGGTCGCCCGCCTCCTCTGCTCGATTTCTTCTGCTGGGGAATGGAGAGCTCTTGCGCTCTCAGGAGGGTGTCCTTAAAGAGCTGCCAGCTCTGCTCTGTTCCTACGCAGAGCTGGTAGTACGTATTACTACGGTACTAGTACTGGTAGTACTACGCTGGTAGTAGTATGTCAGTA
>NC_034410.1:131305791-131316621 GCF_002078875.1 Numida meleagris
GTGCAGCACCCTGCACTTGGCCTTGTTGAACCTATTTAGGTTCTCGTGGGCCCACTTGTCCAGCCTGTCCAGGTCCCTCTGGATGGCTTCCCTTCTTTCCACTGTATCAACTGCACCACTCAGCTTGGTGTCATCTGCAAACTTGCTGAGGGTGCACTCGATTCCATCATCTATGTCATTGATAAAGACACTGAAGAGCACCGGTCCCAGGACTGAGCCTTGGGGGACACCACTCGTGACTGGCCTCCACCCTGACATAGAACCATTAATCACAACCCTTTGGCTGCGACCAGCCAACCAGTTCTTAACCCACCAAACAGTCCATCCTTCAAATCCATACCTCTTCAATTTGGAGAGAAGGATGTGGTGAGGGACCATGTCAAAGGCTTTGGAGAAGTCCAAGTAGATGACATCCATCGCCCTCCTCCCATCCACCAATGCCGTCACTTCATCGTAGAAGGCCACCAGATTGGTCAGGCAAGATCTACCCTTGGTGAAGCCATGCTGGCTGTCTCAGATCACCTCCTTGTCACGTATGTGCCTTGACATGTCTTCTAGGAGGATCTGCTCCATGATCTTCCCAGGCACAGAGGAGAGGCTCACCGGCCTGTAGTTCTCCGGGTCATCCTTTCTCCCTTTCTTAAAAATGGGAGTAATGTTTCCCTTTCTCCAGTCACCGGGGACTTCACCAGACAGCCATGATTTTTCAAATATGATGGAGAGCGGTTCAGCAACCACATCAGCCATCTCTGTCAGAACCCTTCTCATCCAATGTCAAAAGAAGTGTGATTATTTGAGTACAAAATCCTAATACAAGGTTGTGATTTCATTCTGTGGACGAGACAGGACAGCTATCCCATGTGAACTGTCTAATTTCATCAAGGAGGAATTTACATGCAAAAAAAACTCAAGAACATCTCTTTAAACCTTGAGACACTAAAATCAGCAACCCACACATTCAAATGTCTTTTAAGTGATACTGGATTTTAAAATCTGAACTTTGCAGACAGTACTAGACAGCATTTAAACAATACCTTTTACATGTTTTTTACATGTTTTACACAGGGAAACATAAGCTAGCAAAAGCTTTATGTGATATTGATGTTTTTTCTTAATACATAAATAAGAATTTATGTCCACAGAATATTACAAATGAGGATCCCAGTCTAATGTACTGCAGAACAACACATTAAGCCATATGACCCAGACTAGTAATGAAATTGGAGATTTAAATCTGCTTTTCTCTTCAGTATCTAGAAATAGCTCCTGTAAACCAGCAACAGGTAAAGAAAAAAGATCTATATTTTAATAAAGATGACATTCCTTTTTTAAAAAAAATCTCATACTTTTACCCTCAGACTCAAGTTATCTCTGTGGCCAATGATTTTTCTACTATTCTGTTCTTGCATTTATTGTCTGTTAAACTAAAGGTCTTTGATACACATCACAGTGGAGTTGGCAAAATGAAACTGAAGAGGCTGTGAATGGTTATGGTTTTGAATGAGAGGTTATGTTCAATTTTAGGAGACTAGCTATTTCTTGAAGTTGACAATTTTCTACTGAAGAAATGAATGATAATATTAAAGAGGCAGGGGAGGAGGGAGTACAAAGGAAATCTTACTGAATATGTATACCAAAGACTAGAGCCATGGTAACTAAGCCTCTTAGTCTAATCATAACCTAACAGCAGTATTCTCTGATTTGCCAAATTTGCTGCTACCTAGTAGAAAAGACAATGCTAAATATAGAAGTAAAAATATTTATTTGCATGTTGAAGGTGGTCATTAAACCCAAATCTACTCAGAAATGCACATCTTCCCCCTTCCTCACCCCCCCATTTATAACATTTATATATTTTTTAATTACCAGAAGGTAGACTAAGAATGTTCTTACTGGTTTAATTTGAAGTGATTACAGTAACAATTAAATATTAACTCTCATATATCTAAAGAGATTCTCCTTGATTTGAGAATGGTTTTCACTATTTATATTTGTTTACAGTCTGTTCTTAGAGCAGAATACCTAAATTCTTTGTGCCTGAAGATAACTGTTCAAGAATTTACACAATCAAACACAATATAAATGGAGATAAATCATCCCTCTGTAATAGTTTTACTATTTGCTATTTTCTTTTCAGGTTTATTATCAAATAAAATGTTTAACAATTTAATGTTCCATAATAAGAAAATTAGATGTGAAAATTCTCATCATTCATTCATATATGTCATATCTGCACGTACACCCTGATAATTACCATATTTAAATTAACACACAATCAAACAGATAGGAATTATGCTAATTTTTGTCTTTTCTTAGTCGACAATCCTATATTTGTAGGGATTGTTGTTTTAAATAATTTCTCTTACTGTCTTTGACTACAAAAACTTGTTTCCTTTCCTTAATAACACATAAAATAGTAGTCTTACTAGTTGTATGTAGTGATGATTTTATGTGGGTACTTAAAAAACATTGTCATTGGTTAATCAGTGATTCTTTTCCTACTATTCTATCTTCTCATTAGTGAAAAATTTACCTGTAATGTGGAAAATGGGATGTCTAAATATAAGTGCTTCTCCAACAGATGACTAACGAAGTCAGACAGCTTGGACTTAATTTTTTCAGAGAATTATTTTCTTCTTGTTGTTTGTGGGATAGAAAGAGTCAGTAAGAACTCTACCCTTTTAATCTATATTTAATCACAGGAAGTGATTTGTGTAAATCACATTATGTCATTTTTAGCACTATCCTGTCTTATCATTACATTTTTTTTTCCCCACTCCAAAGAGATTCCTAATATCTCCTTTTCATTATTTATTTATTTATTTTGGAGTGGTTTGAGGTGGCTGGAATTCCCTGGAGCATATCTGCCATTATTTTGGAATGTGATCTTTAGTCCAGCTGTGGTATTTTATTGTAAGATTTCTTTTTGACAGTTCAGTCTTTGCTAGGACACAAGTAAGATTAATTTTATATGACTTGTTGTGGTTGTAGGACAATAGTTTCTCTTTCTTTTTCAAATTTGTGTTTCTTTTTCATAATTTGATTTGACCTGTGGCTGAAACATGTTTCCCTCTTTCGGTACCATCTGAGCTTTGGTTATTTCTTCTTAGCTTGACATTACAGATCATCACACTTATTTTTTTCTTCACAGATGAAAATTCTAATTTCAGTATTTATTTTTTTAAAGAATTCTGCACTGCCAGAATAGATTTCTAACCTTTAGAATAGAAGGAAATTAATGTTGTTTCCCTAATTCACCAAATATACAAGCTGAGAATTCGTACGTGGACATAAGCCAGTATCCTAGCACGTGTTATCCTCTACGTTCTGCCAGCACAACTAACCTTTCAGCAGGTTATTTTAGCTTTGTGACTTTAGCTTTTAAGTAAAGCTATATGTAACATTCCAGTAGTAACCTTTCTGTTGCCACTGCAAAGTCACATTACAATGCGAAATACTTGAAATGAAAAACATATTATTTGAAATTTTGGGAAAGGTTATTCTGTTTATTTGAAGGAATGAAGATACATTAATTTTCTTCAATACGTTCTCACCTTGCCCTTTAAGTGATGTCAGAGTTGCAAAACTAAGCTTCTTGCTTGGAAGAATTTAGTTAAAATCTTCTAGAAATGGATCTTGCCTTCCATTTGTCACAGGTTTTAAATTAGAGAGACTACAATACCAGCAAATTTTCCACATTTTCTTCAATGAATAATAATAACCCAGTGAACCTAATTCTGTCCCCCTGTATATGGATGCAACTTTTTGTTTGTAAAAGATTATAAATCAAAAGGACAAGGGAGATTCAACCTCAATTTGGAACACATCCAAATACAGGGATGATAAATAACTTGTGCAAAATTCCATCTCTCCTGCACTTGATATCTAAAAGAGACACAGTAAAATAATGTAGTCTTGCATTTCCCAGACTATGAAAGTACCGCAAGTAATAATGTTTCATAGAGAGAATGGTCTACTAAGATGCTGAAGCTGTACTGAAAATGCTTAGAATTAGTAT
The DNA here is from genome assembly GCF_002078875.1 of Numida meleagris. NCBI lineage: Eukaryota > Metazoa > Chordata > Aves > Galliformes > Numididae > Numida > Numida meleagris. The sequence goes on from NC_034410.1 coordinate 131,309,810, forward strand.
CTAAATATTGATATTTCTACTGATATATTCTACTTTTTAATCCCTTCCATAAGATGTTCCTCTTAGTAAGGATGATGCAAGAAGAGATTGTAAGAATAAAACAGATGAAAGAACTAAGTGTGTATAAAGTAGGAAAGAGATTAGAAGTTCATTATTCTTATTTGAGGTTCAAATCATTAAAGAGATTGAGTAATGTAAAACAATATAACCCTTTGTAGTAGTTTACTCTTTTATTTCCCAAATTCCAGATAAAAGGCACTAGGATGACCCTGAACTTGACAGTTTATAAGGAAAACTTAATAAAAAAATGACAAACAAAACAAAACACAGCATTTTGGTTCACATCATTCATATTAAGCAAATCACATTTTCTATTTATCCTTTCCTTTTATTACCATAAAATTTGGGATTTCTTTGTATATGTGTCTTCTCACTGTAAAAAGTAGTAACAAATAAATTCTCTCTTTATAAAATAAATATAATAAATATATTTTTAGTAATGTATATGATAATAACTGTTGATCCCACCAAGCTTTTCCACTCTGATTTCACATGCAATTCTTCAGATTACTTTAAGTAATAGAAACACTTAACATTATTTATATTAGTTTCTAATCCTTCTAAGTACATTCAAACTCAGACATACTTCTGTGCTAATAGCAAAAAAAAGTAAATATCAGATATATAAGAGAGAAAGTAGTCTATTTTTGTCTTGTACTGAAAAGAAATCAAGATCTTTTTTTACAGTAATCACAAATATTTGAAATGGTGACAAAGGAAAAACATTCAATAACTTTTCTTGGAAATGTTTTTCATTGTTATTTTTTTCTAATGGAAATCTAACTCTGAGTGAGTACCAACACTGTCCAAGAAAATTTTATGTCTCAGCTGTTTTTTAATGGAGTGGAATGATAATACTTGGAAGTATACAGCATATACTGTGTATGATTGAACAAGTTATACTTTAGAAGAACATGAAACACAATCTATGTAGAGACAGATGAAAAATTACCTCAGGGCAAATAGAGTCAATGCGAATTTTCAATTCTGATTGATGAAAAGCTCAAGTAATCTTTATCCAATTCCAAATGGGAACTCATTTAAGTCCGTCTGGACTGTCAAATTTGTATTTCTCCAGAAAAATAGCTATTAGGAAGCAATCAAAAGTAATAAGTATTACAAGCACTCCTGAGTTTGTTATGTTTAGGCTGATAATTCATGATTTCTGAAACATTTTTACTTAAACAGACTGCTGCTTTAATTTCTTCTTTATTTTATTAAAAACTAAGTTCTCTGCTTTCTGAGCCAGGCATAAGCTGTTAAGTTAATTTTAAGTAGAACTAAATCAACTTTTCTAAGTATTTTTAACATTATAGTTGCCATCTTAATTACTCCCACAGATATAGGATCATAGAATCATAGAAGGCTTTGGGTTGGAAGGGAGCATCTCACTCCAATATCCTTGACATGGGCAGAGACACTTCCTACTAAATAAGGTTGATGCAAGCCCCATGCAATTTGGCCTTGATCACTTCCAGTGGTGCAGTATCCACAGCTTCTCTGAGAAACCTGTTTCAGTTCCTTACCACCCTCAGAACAAGAGTAACTTCTTTCAAATGTCAAATCTAAATCTGTTCTCTTTTAGCTTAAAATCATTCCTTGTTCTTGGCCCTATACCTATAATTAAAACAAACAAACAACAACAACAAAAATCTCTTAACAAACAAACTACAGGCAAGCAAAGAAAGAAAGAAAGAAACAGGAAAGCTATAGGCCAGTCAGCCTTACCTCCGTCCCTTGTTCTGGATGCCATCTCCAAGTTGTTGGAAGAGGAAAGGTTATCAAGAGTAGACAGCATGGATTCACCAAGGGGAAATCATGCTTGACCAACCTGGTAGCCTTCTATGATGTCATCACTGGCTGGGTAGATGGGGAGAGAGCAGTGGATGTTGTGTACCTTGACTTCAGCAAGGTGTTTGACACAGTCTCCCACAACATCCTTGTTACAATACTTAGAAAGTGCAGAATAGGTTTCCATTTTCCATTAAAAAATGGAAAAACTGGCTGACTGCCAGAGTTCAGAAGGTTGTTGTCAGTGGTGTAAAGTCTGGTTGGAGGCCAATAACTGGAGGTGCTCCCCAGGGGTTGGTGCTGGGTCTGGTCTCTTTCAACATCTTCATCAACAACCTGGATGAAGGGATAGAGTCCATCCCACTCAGCAAGTTTGCTGATGATACAAAGCTGGGAGGAGGGGCTGACCTGCCTGAAGGCTGTGTTGCCATCCAACAAAACCTGGACAGATTGGAGAGCTGTGAAGGGAGGAACCTGATGAGGTTTAACAAGAACAAGTATAGAGTCATGCACCTGTGGAAGAATAACCACATGCAGCAGTACAGGTTAGGGGAGGAACTCTGCGGAGAAGAACCTGGGTGTTCTGGTGGACAGCCGGTTGACCATGAGCCAGTAGTGTGCCTTTGTGGCCAAGAAGGCCAATGGTGTCCTGGGGTGCATTAAGAAGAACGTGGCCAGAGAGGGCAAGGGAGGTGATCCTCCCCCTCTACTCTGCCCTGGTGAGGCCACATTTAGACTACTGTGTCCAGTTCCAGGCTCCCCAGTTCAAAAAAGACAAGAATCTCCTAGAAGGAGTCCGGCGGAAGGCAACAAAGATGATAAAGGGCCTGGAACATCTCCCATACGAGGAAAGACTGAGTAACCTGGGTCTGTTCAGCCTGAGAAAAAAGAAGACTGAGAAGGGATCTCACCAATGTTTATAAATATCTAAAGGGAGGTGGGAGGCAAATGGATGGGGCCAGGCTCTTCTTGGTGTTGTGTAGCAATAGGACATGGAGTGATGGCCTAAAACTTGAACGTAGGAAGTTCCTTACTGACATGCAGAACTTCTTTACAGTAAGGGTAATGGAGCACTGGAATGGGTTGCCCAGAGAGGTTGTGGAGTCTCCTTCTACAGAGATATTCAAGATCCATCTGGATGCCTATCTGTGCAACCTATTGTAGGGTATCTGCTTTAGCAAGGGGGTGGGATTTCATAATCTCTTGAGGTCCCCTCCAATCCCTGCAATTCTGTGATTCTGTGACATGAGATCTACTCATACAAGTGATGGAAATGAATATTTTAAAAGGAAGAGAGTATCATGTAGTGGTGGAGAGAAGTAACTTTCAAATATTAAATTAAGTGAATTAAGAGAATATTGTTAATTAGAAAAAACACCTTTTTACACCTCATTTTGTATGTAACTGTGAAACTATTGTTTCCTGCAATTTTAGAATGACTAGAATGAAGAAAATTACTACAGCTTGCAAACTTATCAAGGGAATTCTCATCCAATATTCATTTAAGTACAAGGGATTTTAATATCCCATGTAAAAGATGGATTTCATGTACACAGAAATGTGAATAAGTGTTATAAAGGAATTTAAAAGTAAAATTAGTCTACAGCGAAAAGTATATAGTTTTTATTCCCTAGATTAATGTTTTAGATAGGCATTCTTTTGTTTTAACTTTTTATTAAAAAGAACACTTCTAATAGTCATTTACTGTACTTTCACTGTTGTGTGCAAGTATCACATTCAAGGTAGAGAAAAAGAAGTCCTAAAAAATGTTGATATTTCTAATCTTAAATGTGTAAAATAATAACTTTCATTTTATGGTTTTTTTCATGAAATGTTAAAATCCATAATTAATCTAGAATCGATAATATAGATATACTATTGTTTCTGTATAATTCAGCTCCCTAGCCTCTAAATTATACAGTCAAACTTTCAGTCTCTTCTGTCTATTGCAATGTCTATAAAAGAGTCTGAATTTTACTCTAGAGAGTTTAAGATCATATCTTGATGATTAAAATACTCACAAGGAATATAGAGAATGATATTCATGCCTACAACTCGCTTAGGATGTGATAAATCTTTGACACTGAAAGCAATACTCATCATTAGCAGACGTTTCTAGGCTGTTTTTTTCCTCATTGCAAATTCTGCTTGTATCAGATAAAGCTCCTGCATTTTTTTTTTCCAGCAGTTTGTAATACTCTGAAAGTCAGAGCATTGTCTTAAGGCTTCACGTATTCTAAATCTGGTGCTCACAAGTCACTGTACTAAACATATCTTTAGGGGATTTACCAGATGTAGGCCTCCAAAGATGAATATCTATCCATTGGAATATGGAAGTTCTTGTGGGTTTAATTTGACAGAAAAATATATCTCTTGCTCGTTATTAAGGAAAGTGTATAGCATTTAAAGGTGCCTGTCCCTTAAAAAGACAAGTTATTGCAAACTATTCTTGACTCTGAATTTCCAGCATAAGGTCATGTTCGCTCTAAAGCAGACCTTAGCATATCCAGGCATTATAGTGAGTTTATAATTTACAAGCACATGCAAAAGGCTCTGTGAGTTGACTCCCAGACTCCTTATTTTCTGGCATTTGCACAAGACATTTGATCCAGCCTTTCTGGTAACAGCTCCTCCAGATTTCTCACTAGAAGAAACACATACACAGACCTGATTTCCAAGCCATGCTGCTTGATGGCTTTTACGGTAAATGATTACGCACTGATTTATGCAACTACATTTTTGCAGCTGCTGGCACAATAGACACAAACAGACAGACAGACCCTTTGACCTGTTCTGCTTACTGTGCTCAAACACACATACACACACATGCACTCAGAAGAGAGAGTCTGTCACCAGAAAAAGAGACAGAAATGACAGACTGTACTGACTAGGTACAGTGCATGGCCAGACAAGTGTATCAACTAGCAAATTCTTCAGATGTATCCAGCCACTTTTATCCCCTTATTTCTCTATTTTCCCATCTTTGTTCCTCCTCAACCCACTCTGATTTTTCATTTTTCCCACCTTTCCCACCAATACATTCGCTAATAAGACCCATGCAACCCTGGGTGCTCTTCCCCAGCATTATGGGATCGTAATGAGCTCATATTCCTCAGGGCAGTGAAATCTCCACAGTTAGTGTGGTGCCCTGGAAAACCTCTCCATGCGCTGATAGTGTTGGGTTTCACCAACCCCATGGGGAGGATGCTTTCTTGGGTCAGCCCTGAAAGATCAAGTACAATGTGGGTATTCAACATTTTGGCTTGCCTGGGCCTCATTGGGTGAAAAAAAAAAGAAGACATTATATATATAAAATATATAATATACGTGGAACATTTTATATATATAATGTCTTCTTTTTTTATATATATATTTTTATTACAACATAGAAAAGAGCAACAAAAGCCTAAAACTAGTGAGATATTTGACCTTGTTTTTGTGAAATGAATGGCTCAGTCTGGTTCAATGGGAGTAGTTGCAATTCTTAGTTCTCAAGGTGTTTGTCAGATTTTTCAATAAATTGTGCTCTTCTTGTGCTTCATCCTTAAAAATAATTGTTCACAAATGTATGTACTGCCAAAAAGCAGTGACATGAATAAGGCATGACTGTGAAGCAAGGGATAATTTTCTCTGGTAAGATGTCTTACATAAGTCCAGTAAAGAGATGTGATCAAATCTTTCAATTGAATATCTGATTGCAACCCTATACATTCAATTTGAAAATCCTCAGGTTTTTCTATCAACTGAAAATAGAGTTTCAAATACACCAAAAATTGATGATTTTTTTTTATCAATCTTGAAATCTATTCTGAAATTCCTTTATCAAAACTGAAAGCAAGACTAAATATTTTTTGCTGTTCGCAGGACTGCCAATGTATCAAAATGCATACAATTATTTGCAATAATTGAGTTAGCACTGCACTGCACCCTCCTCATCTCTGGCTTTCAGGCCTGACAGTGCCAATTACACACTGATGTTTGATTGTTGCTGAATGATGAGACACTGGAACAGGTCAAGTGGTGAGGAACAGGACACTGGAACAGGCTGCCCAGTGAGGTTGTGAATACCCCTTCCCTGGAAGCATTCAAAGCCAGGCTGGCTAGGACTTTGAGCAACCCAGTCTAGAGGGAGGTGTCTCTGTCTATAGAGGGGGGTTGGAACTAGATGATCTTAAAGGTCCCTTCCAACTCAAACCATTCTAGAATTCTATGTTTTGTGCACACACGGGGCCAGGCTGGGCTGCTCTGTAGGGAAGAACCACTGCCATGATGGCACAGGGCAGAGGGAAGAGCATATGTGGGCAGCGGGCTGCAGACTGAACATGCCTGGAACAGCAGCTCTGCAGCTACTCTCTGCTTCTGTTCCTCACTGCGTGTCCTCAGTACGGGAATCAGCTTTTCGTATCTTATCACTCTCCTGGGAGGGTTTGGGTTTCACCACCTGCTTGTCTTTGTTGTTGCCTGCCTCCTTTCAGTGTGAGCATTTTATCACATAACCTAACAGCTGTATTAACCCTTCATTTTCTGGCCACATAGGCTGACTATTGCTAAAATTAAGAACATACAGAGAACATCTAGTAGCCACTAGTCTTGGAAACCTACTGGAACTTGCTCTCACTAAAACAACTGGAAATCATCCTAAGACACTTACCTGTGTACTACAGAGACTGCAAAGAATTTGGACTCACATTGGACTGAAAAATACATAATTTTAGTATTCTAAGTATCACATGTAGGAGAATACATCTTTCTCTGCCTCATTATCTCTTTATTAACATAGGATATTGATGTATATAATGCATAGAATAATGATGTACACAAATCTAAAAGCCTATCTTAGTATCAGAGGACAATATTAACAATTAATTGAGACCCAGATGTCTCCAGATTCAAAATATTTGAGATGAATGTGAAATATGATTTATGAGAGATGAAAAATCATTCTTTTTTTTTTTTTTTTT
>NC_034410.1:131317491-131352385 GCF_002078875.1 Numida meleagris
ATCCAGCCTGTCCAGATCTCTCTGTAGGGCCTCTCTACCCCCAGGCAGATCGACACTTCCTGCCAGCTTGGTGTCGTCTGCAAACTTACTGAGGGTGCAAGGAGGAATATGATGCTTAGCTACACTTTCTATAATTGTGAACCTTCATGAGTTGATTTATGGATACAACGATTTACTGATTCATTTATTCAATGAAATCAATGATTTATTATTAATGCAGTTAATTTTTTAGTAAACTTACAAAAACTGTTTTGATGGCACTTTCATAGAGGAAAATATTATGTATTATATAACAATTATTCTTCATTTCATCCACAGATATAATGCTTGTCAAATATGGAAACAGAGAATTCAATATAAATTATTTTTCTGCCACTCTGTCAGTGACAATTTTTTACCACAAATTGTTAAGTAAACCATTTGCATGGTTTAGAGATAGTGGTTGAGAAAATATTCTAAGATGTGATCATTTCAGACATTCTTCGGTGAAAATTGGAAGGCAGAAGTCTGACTAGAAAAGCAAGCATGTAGGGTGGGAACTCCATTAATCAGTTCTAGACAGCGGTATATGAAAAGAAGTGAAAAAGAGAAATTAGACAATGATCTGTTAGGGCTCAGGAGTTGATTTTTCCAAATGGAGATTGTAAAGAAAATAGGTGCTGAATTGATAGGGAACCTAAAAGAACTTCATAAATTGAGCTAAAATGAAAATGCAGGATTGAAAGAAGTTAAAAATGAGTCTAGCTGTAGATACTGGAACAGGAAAGTGGTGTGAAAAGCAGGATATGCAGGAAAAGGGTAAATACAAAAGCACAATTAAAATATCTGAATGAATTAATAAAATTTAATATCTGAAAAAGAAAGCTCACTGCTTTATTTCTATGTAGTATAGCAGAGCAGTTTGTTCACCTCAAACAATGTTTAAGATGTCATTAATAAATTAAATTCACCGTGCTGCATTGCAGTGACTTCTAACTATGTTGAAGCCAGATATCCCCACACTTCTCGAGTCCTCCATTACTGTTCATTTATCTTAATATCTTTTCTCACTGGGGCAAAGTTTATGGTCTTAAATGTATTGCTTCATTAATCTGAAGTGTTCATATTGGGATTATTATTACTTTAAAATGACTCCACTATTCCATCTCTTCAGGATCTCCAAAGGCAAACATGATTTGTAGCATGTATATCTTAAATTGGAAATACAGAATTATTGTTTTAGCTTTACAAATCACTGTGTCTTTATTGCAGTGTATGCTTTTCCTCTAGGGTAACCTTTAATTCTTGTTGTATTTCCACTGCCTATTATATTTGCTGTTATTTATTTCATTTATTTAAATTGTGAATTCGATCTGTTAGTAATTCAGTAATGAATCATAGAACAGCTTGGATTCGAAAGAAGCTCAAGGATGGAAGGATGAGCAGCGTGCCCTGCTCACCCCTCCTGCTCAAACACCCTGCATGATCTGCCTGTACAAACTTCCATGCCATGTGCTTCTAATGCGCAATGTCCAGTTTCGCTGTCTGGTTTGCCATACTTCTGTGTTGCTTCACTCTCTGATGGCCTCCTTTGTATGCACAGGGAGTGGCCTCACTTCTCCTGGCCCTGCCCCCACCAAATCATAGCACTGCAGCCAGGAGGAGGGCTGATGGCAGCTGCTCCCTGGCAGCGGCTCTCCTCGCCCCCTGTAGCTATTCCTTGTTTCATTGCAGGATGTGTCCCTGAGCCAAGTGCCTCACAGAAAAGATACTCAAAGAGAGGCATGTAAAGCATTTCTTGCATTACACTGACCAAATCAGTAAATCCTATATGTAATGCATTCAAGCTAATATGTTTAAAGACAATTCCATCTTTTCCCACTCTTAATGAGGTATTCTAAATACTCCTTGGTAATTTACTCTAGAGCAATTATTTTTAAGATGCTTTCTGAGCAATGGGCTAAACTTTAATTACTTTATGCATTCATTCCTGATGAAAATTTATAGTGTATTTCCAACGCAAAGCCATGTTCTGGCAAAAGCAAACCTATGGGCAATTCTATAAAAAGCAGAAACCACAGATTTTGTACATTGAAGTGTACAAAGAAACATAGTGGCAGTGAAAGAATACTTTAAGAAAGGAATGAAGAAATGGAATCTCTCTCAAGTCTAGTGAAAGGAACCATAACGCTATTCAATACAGAAAATTCTCAGCTATAAAGCACTGGTTTTCAACATAGTCACCACCGCCATTAGCTGTGCATTTTTGCCAGTGACAAACCAGAGCCTGAATGCCATGCTCATCAAAATCTGCACCAGTGGAAGTGACCCATTGTTTCACAATTACGATGGCATAAATATTAGGAAAATGTTGCCCACACAGTCCAGCTTTCACTGTGCTCACATTCACTGTTTGGCCTCCATAAACATTCAGTAAGCATCGATGAATGTCCGTGGATGTAATTTTTTCCACATGGAGGAGTTCTATCTGCTATCTGTTGCACAGAAACAAAATTAATGGAATATTGCTGGGAAAGTTCAACCTCTACTGCTATACCACCACCATCTGCCTCTGATGTTGTGGGCCAACATCATAAAATAAGAAACATTACTTTCACAACAGCCCTCATACATTGGGAAAATATCGTATTCTGATGAGAAAAGTTTTCTGATTTTAGGGGTGAATTCTAAAAGCCTGCATACAGTTTTAATGCTAACTTATTCTCTGAGATTGAAGCTGATGCAGTAGTGAAGCAAAGAGCTTCTCCTAGGTACAAGGGGATAGGTGCTCAGAGATCCTTAAGAGAGAGATGGATAGACTTGCATCTGCATGGTGAGTTACTTGCATATTATCACAGACTTTGTCTGTGATATTATGATATATATATATAATTTGTCTACTAAAGAGATTTTGTTTTGCAGTTGTGGTTTATCCTGGCAGGCAGCTAAGCACCACAGAGTGGGAATGGTGAGAGAATTGGGAAAAAATAGATCTTATATGTTGAGATAAAAACAATTTATTAAGAAGAGAGAAATAACAGTAATGATAATAATGTGTATATACATATACAAAACAAGTGATGCACAATGCGGTTGTTCACAACCCACAGACCCGTGCCCAGTCAGTACATGCCACCCATCTAACTCACAACGTTATAGTTTTCACATTATGTCATACCATATCCCTTTGGGCAATTTAGGTCAGCTCTCCAGGTTCTATTCCCTCCCAGCTCCTTGTGCTACTCCAGCCCTCTTGCTGACAGAGCAGTTAGAGAAGCTGAAAGTCCTCGGCTCTGTACAGCATTTCTTAGCAACAATTGTAACACTGATGTGTTAACAACATTGTTTTTTCTCCTAATACTAAAACATAGCATCATATCAGACACTACAAAAAAATCAATTCTGTCCCAGCTGAAATCAGGACATGGTCAATGTTCACAAGACCCAGTTTGTCATAGCAATCTGTATGATATAAGCCTGGATACAATGGAAGAGATTATGACTCTCAAAATGACTTCATGCAAATTCACCAGTTACTTTAAAAATAATGTTCCTTTATATATACTGTTTACATATCCCACATATCTTTCACTTATCACACATGAAATTACATTTTTTTAATTAATTTTTCTTCAGAAACCAATGCAATGACAAAGAGACCCATCATACACACAGAAACTTGATGTCTCAAATAAAAATGTTTTAATCAAGCTCATTAAATGTTTTCCAATCAGTCAAGTTTATTATTTTTATGTGTGCAGGTACTGAAACACACTGAGCATGCTTATATATAAAACGATAATAAGTGTCATTAATCTACTTTATTTTGTTATTTTCCTTTTTATTCTGTAAAATTTAAATAAAAGGAAAATTGCAGAATACAAGGTGCGGTCTCTCCTGAAAAGTCTCTTACCAAGTCATCCTGACATTTTCTCTCAAATAAAGGTCAAGGACAGAAGGAAGCAGTGAATATGCAGTATGGAAGCAATCAACCCTTACATTCATTTGAAAGCAGGACACCTTTAAAGAACCATTAGCAGTTTGTCACAAAATCAATGGGTCTGATTCTCTTTTCACTGCCACAGATATAAATTGCGACTAAATCCGTGCTTATGAATGAAGTTTTATTGCCAAAAGTGTCAATGCATGATGAGCCTAGAGGACAAAATTATCCACTGATCTCTGTTTGCATAGTTCCATTATCGCACATCAAGATAGACAACATATTCATGCTTAAGTTAATATGTATGCACTTGCTTAACTGCTCCATTAGCTTTTTATTTATAAATGTCGTAATATAATGCAGTTTCTGAAAGTTCTGAAGTTCACTCAATAAGTGACAGTTTTTTTTTAAAGTCTGAAATTTGTTTGAAAATATTTTTTTAGCTTTAAAACATAAAGATGAATCATTTTTAAATGATTTTGATACATTTAAGTTCTGCCTTGTTTTAAACAGTATAATTATAAAAACCCAATTTACATCCAGTCATTGAGTGCAAAGTTTTCAGTAAGGAAGAGAAAATAATTTTAGCTTCCAAAATGCTGTTCTTTTCCCACTGCCCCTGTTGGGATGTCATGTTCTTCTCACCCTCTTCAAGTACGTGCAGGAGGTTGCCCAAGACAACTTCCAGGCAGCTTCTGAAGATTTGCAATTGGGCAACTGGACAGCCTCCGAGCAAACTCAGCCAGGGCTTAATTGCCTACACAGTAAAGATTTTCCTGATGTTTATATGGAATCTTTCATATTTCAGTTTGTATCCATTGCCTCTTGCCCTGGAACTAGCCACCACTGAAAAGAGCTTGGATTTGTTTTCTTTGTACGCTCCCAACAGGTATTTTATACACAATGATGAGCCCCCCTGAGCTTTCTCTTCTCCAAACTCTGCCAGCTTCTCCTCACAGCAGAGATGCTCCAGTCCCTTCAACATCTTGATGGCCCTTCACTGAACTCTCTCCAGTATGTCTGGCTTTCCCTTATACTGGGAGCCGCAGAGCTGAACACAGTGCTCCAGGTGTGGTCTCACAAGTATGTGGATTGTTATCAACATTGTTTTTCTCTTAAAGCCAAAACACAGCATCAGACACCATGAAGAAAGTAAACTCTGTCCCATTTGAAACCAGGACAGATATCAGTGATGAAAGAGGAACAATGAAAAATTCAGTTATAACACTGTCTCAAACATTGCTAGTAAAGATGAGCCAAATCTGTGTAATACCAGAGTATGCTTTACTTTTTGCATCTACCTGTGCAGTAAAAGCAGCTCGTGCAAGAGAAATTATCAAATTTGCTAAAAGAAAAAAGACTGGAACAAAATTACTCGTTTGTAATTTTATCATTTTAATCTTTTAATTAACGTGTTTTTCTTACTGTTAAATCAAATGTAATGCTGACCTATCATCACCTACCTTTCCAGAGGAAGCTGTCACTCAGAGAGAAGAGCTTTATACTAGCTAACTGAAGAGTAATAAGTGCAACTAGGGAATGAGCATAGACATCTGGAGGTGATGGTTTTTCTTTACTGAAGGAGTTGGAAAAGATGAAACTTTTAAATAATACATCTCATTGGAAGACCAAAATAAGCGCAAAGAGTTCCTAGCTAAGTATTATTAACTATCATGCAATCTTTTCATGTTTTGTCATGATGAAAGCACTGTACTAGAGGATATATTATTACATTCCATGCAAAAGCAATTATGTTTAGGACAATGTGCTGATATGAGACACAAAACAGTATTAAGCACATAGTCATATTTTGTTGTACAGTTCTGTAACACATTAATCTTTTATATGCACAGTTGCTAGAAAAAATGACAATATAAATGTGGAATAATTGCTCCTTTCAAACCAACTTCAAACATAAAACTGCAGTGAGTGTATACTCTACGCTATCTTCTTAATTCTAAGCTGAAACATCTTGAAGTACCATAAATATATGTATATTTTAAGGAAGCATTAGTATTAGATTTTTAAGGAATTTTTACTCTTGTCAATATGTTTCATCTTAAATATGTATTGTTACAGCCTGGGAGGTCTTCCTAAATCTTTAATAGAGAATCAGAGAGGCAGTGATTGTACATTTTCTTACTTCAAGAAAGAATTTATAACCAAATTCTATACTGCAAGATCAGAAGATCTTACAGATTGCGTATTTATTTTCTTAGACCTAATGGAAAGTCTTGCAGGTTTATAAATATTCTTTGCCCTGTTGAAGTCAGCATTAAAGTTAAGAATATCTGAATTTCTCTGCATGGGGTGATGCTTTGGGAATTATCTTGAAATATCCTTTGTACTAGTGGTCCACTCCATTGACCTGGAGTGCTACTAACCTTGCTGAGACTCAGGGAGGTGCAGAGTTTCACTGCACTGAGCTCATTAAAGAGCTGTAGTGTAGAAACCCCTGTTGCTTTCCAGAAACTCACCCGCCCTCAGAGGGACCAGAACTTTTTTTCAAAGTACAAGTTATACATAAGAAAATAAACCAGAAAGTAGAGCCTCTAAAACTTAATTTAAGGATATGCTTGATCAACAAATATGTTTCGAAATCATTCTTCTAGTTTACATAACTTCCACTAAAACTTATCACGGAACATTTGTATTCGAACATTTGGTGTGGCTTATCAGAATTTTTTTAATAAATAAAAATGACATAAGCTCAATACTCCCAAACTTTTTGTCTTTTTATTTAATTTGTGAAGTAAGTCTGGTCATGGATCAGTTTCTAATTTTCTTTTGTGCTTCAAATTTCTTTTGAAATCTGAATTCCAAGTACATTTTTTTCCACATGAAATATATATTTTAGTACGAATAGAGTGAAAATTTATTTTAAAGATTAAACATTACTGCTCACTGAGTTCTAGGTAGGTTTCAAGTAATGGAACAAAATTTCATAAAATAAATTTAAAGGGAGATAAACTTTTGATGTGAACAGAATTTTTCAATATAATGTCATTACATCTATGAGAACAGCAACAAAAATCTTAAAGTTGAAGACATACATTGGGGTAAATTAGACAAAGATTGTTCTTGTTCACTTGGCTTGCCTTGGTAGCAACCAGCTTACTATTTGGTAGTTCAGTAAAGGCCTCATGCATTGGAGTAAATACCACAACTTTCCCCTCTGCAGAGTTGTGGGAACAACTGCTTTAAGGTGATATGCTATCAAGGAAAGAAAAGAACACAACTCTTCAAACATGGAAAGAAATTGTTACAGCTTCCTTGGCAGATGAAGACAGGATAAAAATTGATTAGATTATTTCTGTGCTGTGGCAGAATTTTGCAATCATTTCTGACAGACATAAAGTCTCCATCCAAAAAGAGCTTCCAGTGCTCTAAATTGTTGACTTTGAATTAGTTGATTATTTCTTGGTCTCTGTAGCACATTAGCTGAGCTCCTATGAGCTTGAACTAGGATATTCATTTTCAGTTATATGTCTTACTGTTTATAAAGAATTATATAAATAAATATATACACGTAAATATTTATATGTTATATAAATATTTATATAAATTATATAAATAATTCATAGAAAATAGTTGATAAAAGCAACAGAAATATTACACAGTTGTAAAGTGCATAGTTTCCTCTGCAGGTAATGAGTAATATTAGGATACCAAATCTTAAGAAAATATAGGAAATAATTGTTGTGACACTAAGTGCTTTGTAAGTATATGTCTTTTTTTTTTTTTTAATAGGCATACAAATTGTTATGCATACAAATTATGTGTCAATATTTATTTTATTCTAGAAGAAAAAAATGTCCAATTTTGAGTTAATACATGGACATATTCCCTGCAAAATTTGCAAAACTGATGTGAGTTTGGCACAGCTCTTAAATCTATGCTTACGTGGAATGCTCTTTAACTTCACGCAGTACAGATGTGGAACAAAGTGGTTTCACAAGTCCAATTAAGAAGAATAACTCAACTGACATAAAATTAACACTCAGAGAAATATGGGTTCTTTTGGTTAAGAAAATGATTAATAGACTTCAGCAAAACTCACTCAATGCATATTTTGGGGATGGGGTAATATTTTATATCTTAGATAAACATTCACCACAGTAATTGTTACTATTATTTTTAGTGCAGAAAATCATTCAGAAAGCCACACTTTGCAATAATCTACATTAAAAAAAAAAAAAAAAAAAAAACAAGACCTTGGCTGATAAGACAGGGCTGTGACTTGGCTTTAAACCAAGAGGCAGAATTGCAACCTGAACTTTCAGACATGGTTGGAAATTCTAATCTTTAAATCAGATCCAAGCTGTCTCCAGCTCAGTGGAGACAGCTAACAAAACTGGTTTTATCAGCATAAATCTACTACTGGATTCACATGCTACTGTGACTCCACAACTTTCAGCTATTTTTTGTTTTACATCTGTCTGGTTCAAAATTACAGAAGAGCATGTGTCTTCAGCCATGGCTCCATCATCACAGCCAACTACTTTCAGGTGGAGATATTGTATCTGCAGAGCAGTTCAGCATGCAGGGTGCTTTTGACTGCAAGGCAATAATTAAGATCACCTTGATGTTCTGAGCAGAGAACTTTGCACAAACAACTACCTGCTTCCTGTGTGTTTCTGATAAGATTTCACAAGTTTATGTGTTGGGAAACATAGAATTAGCTAGGTTGGAGAAGACCTACAAGATCATCCAGTCCAACCATCCACCTACCACCAATAACCCCACTAAACCATGTCTCTCAACACTATATCTAAATGTTTCTTGAACACCTCCAGGGACGGTGACTCCACCACCTCCCAGGGCAGCCCATTCCAGCGCCTGACCACTCATTCAGAAAAGTAGAATTTCCTAAAGTCCAGCCTAAATCTCCCCTGGTGGAGATGTGCTAAAGCTTAATGCTTTGATAGTAAAATAATGTTAAATACAATAACAAAAATCTGTATGACTTCAAAATCAGATATTTGTCTATAAAGCAAAAACATGAAAAAAATCATTTTAATATTTACAATAAAATAAATCTTTTAAACTATAATCTGGGAAACGTAAAAGAAAATACTTAATGGAAAAATATTTAACACAGGATGGAAATTTTAATAAGTCTAAGCTTATTATTGATTATGTTCCATAAAACTCTGAATTAAATAAAGTTTGATTTAAAACTTTTAACTGCATATCTTTTTCATAAAAGACGATGCCTTAATCTTTTTCTAACTATTTGTTATTAAATATATTAATTATCTCTGCTTATCATAATGTTAAGACACACATATGCACATGCAAACATAAAAATATTGGAGAAAACTACAAAATGCTTTAAATTTGTTCATTAATAGCATTTCACTGTAAGCAACTGAGATAAGCGGAAAATAACTCATCAAGATTATTGTTATTCAAACTGATTATTTGCAATGACATCTTAAAATTATTGTAAATAATCTTTGTATGTTATTTTATTGACAAATGCCATATATGTTTCAGATAGGTTTTCTTCAAAAAGGGATGACAGATGTGCTTTAAATAAAATCAGTTCTTTTCTGTCTGTCTTTAAAAAAATCTGTAGTGTTGTTTGCTAGTTCTTTTGCAGGCAATTGTAGCCAACAAATTCATTGCATCTGCCAAAATAGGAAGCTTTCATTCACGTATTTTTTTGATGCATGTTCAAATATAATCCAGGTAACTTTTTTAGAGAGCTGATATAATTTGTTAGGAGATGCAAACTGCTCCTGATTCTTCAATGGAATAGACATCCTAGCCACATCTCTTGCATTGCATCAAACAAGCACGTGACTTATGAATAAGCCAAACAAAGCTGTTAACCAAACAGAAAACTAGTTTTAATTTATTACCTGCTAAAGGGGTCAAAATCACTCACCAGATGGCACATACTTTTGATAATTGCAAGGGTGCAATAAAATTAGCAAACAGCATTAGGTGGTAAATTAAAGTTGCTGGGGCAAGTGAAACTCAATATGCCTGAATTTTATTGCTTAAGCAACAGCAGTAAAAGCCAGAGCCAGGAAAAGGATTAGAGGTCAGTGAGAAAGCACTTGAAGAACAGGAGAAAGGAATTTCATCAATTTCATTCAATAAAAGAGTTTTATTAGGGGCCTAACTTAATTATATCTACACAAATGCACATAGCATGGGAAATAGAGGGATATGGAAGTTTTAGGTATGTTTTAGGGCTATGATATCGGCCTCACTAAGATGTTTTAGGATGACTTGTATGTCTGGAATGGTGTTATAGATGGTTACAGCCTCTTTAAGTGAGATAAGCGTTGAAGGAGAAGAGCTAAGGTAACCTTGTGTTTTAAGGAATGCCTTGACTGCATGTAGCTGGATGTTGGTGACGAAAGGGTTTAGATCTCTGGGCAAGAGTCAGGGAAAAGGACAAGAAGGCAGGTATTATGGTGAGAATCTTATAGATCACCCAACCACGATGAAGAGGCATATGAAATATTCTGCAAGCAACTAGAAGTCTCACAATTGCTAGCCCTTGTACTCATAGGGAAATTAAACTTCCCACCTGGGGGTTACTCTACAGCCTGCAGAGCTCTGCCCAGGTGGCCAATTAGGCCAATGGCAGCCTGAATCAGAAACAGTGTAGCCGTGAGGACTAGGGAAGTTATTGTCTCTCTCTGCTCAGAATTGGTGAGGCAGCATTTTGAATACCGTGTTCAGTTTTGGAACCCTCACTAGAAGAAAGACACTGAGTTGTTGAAGAGTGTGTTGAGGAATAAAGCTGGTGAAGGGACTAGAAAACAAGCCTTGTAAGGAGTAGCTGAGGAAATGGGGGTTGTTTAGTCTGGAGAAGAGATGTCTCTCTATAACTAACTGAAAAGTTGTTTAAGCTAGAAAAGTGTTAGTCTCTTTTCTCAGGTGAGAAATGACAAGCTGGGAGTAAACAGTCTTGAACTGTAACAGAGTGGGGTTTAGATTGGGCATCAGGAATAATTTTGTCATGAAGAGTGGTCAAACATTGAAAGCTGCCCAGGGGAGTGGCGCAGTCCCCATCCTTGGAGGTATTTAAGAGATGTATGGACATGGCACCAAGGGACATGGTCTAGTAATGGAACTCAGTATATCAGACTGATGTTTAGACTTGATGATTTTGAAATTCTTTTTCAACCTAGATGATTCTATGATTCTGTGTATCTTGGTAGAAGACAAGCAATTATCCCCTTCAATGGGAGACTGCAGTTAGAACAAATGATGTAAAACATTAACTGCTCTTAGAAGAATATATGCTATCTACATTTGAATTTTTTTGTCACTGTGGGTTTCTAACGTTCTATCTGTATGAATGTTTAGCACCTGATTGAAGTTTTCAGTTCTACCAGCCAACACAGAATCATCACGTTACTGGATAAATCTAGACATACTTGTAAAATTCTCTTATTATTTCAAGTCTTAACAGTCTGACTATATAAGCAAGAGTGACATAGCTGGGAAAAAAAACCACACACAAATTTGGATGTAGAATATGCCTTCAAGCGTGAAAAAAAGTGGAGTCCTTAACAAAGTCATGTAACAAAAGTAGATAACTTTGATAGCAATAGGTATTAACGCAAGGAGTCAGTGAAATATTGATATGATTTCAGATTAACATATTGTCATGGTTTTATGATTTTCGGTTATTGGTATTCCACATCATAACATCATGTAGTGGATGTACCTGGTTCCCAGAAGAGAAGGACTACTACAGTCCCCAAGGTACTTTGCTCCTCTGTTACCATTTCCAGCCAGAGGGAAAAGATAAAAACTTGCAGATCATGAGACCTCGTTCCTTTTTCCTCCCGTCTCTCGTCTTAGCAGCACCTCACTCTCCAGCCGTCTTATCGTCGGTGGTAGAGTAAGGCCTACCTTGATTTTGGGACATTCTCTCTCTCTGTATTGGATTTATCAGCTTAAATTGTAATTATATTGTATTATAGTGTGTTGTTTTGCATTCCGATATCTTATTTAGTAAATTAGTTTGTTTCTCCTTAGATTGTTGCCACTTCTTTTCTCTCAGGGCCATCTCCTTACCCTTTTTCCCTTTTCCCTCTTCCCAGGGCATGGGCCCGTGGGTCCCCCGTCCCGTTCATCACGGAACCGGGACAAACGCCCGTAAACCGTTGACACATATTATATGCATTTCAAAATAAAAAAAATGTATAAAGCTAAAAATATAACAAAACAATAAATATTGATTGGTACCTATAAATCCCATATCAATGTTATTTACAGGCTTACAGTGAGTCAAATGTGAGTGTTATCTACATGATAGGTAGGATAACCAAAAGAACAAACTAGATATTAAACTTATTTCCACCCTTTATACATGCCTCTAATTTGTTCAAAAATGAAATTCATGACATTGAAAACTTCATAATACAGAAAACAGTAATATAAGAAGACTTTAAAATGTTTAAATAATCTTATCAATTTTTGGATTACTGAATGAAGCTATCTTTCACTAGTTTCCAGTGTCTCGATGGTCAAAAGAGCTATCTGCTACTCCCTTTGCTGTTTCATCTCATGGAGAAAGGATACATGTTTCAGTACTGAGATTGGGATTCATTCTTACCGTGATCATTACTGAATAAGATTTAAATGTGCAGATCCCGATTGACAGATGTAGGATTGATGAAGATGAAAACAAAAAGGTGGTGAAGAGCATGAAAAATAAGTGTAACTGGAGTTTATGTTTCAAAGTTTTCTATTCTGTCTCTTCTAATTTCAATCCATTCTTTGTCATCCATGCAAACCAAATAGAATGGGAACAAACACTGATCTCCAGAGTCCTTCCTGACAGAGAAAATGTTTAACAAGAGGAACCAAACGTCTTTGAATCCTTCTAACTCATGTCAGCATGCACAGATGTATATTTCACTACTGTTTGAATCCTCAGTGTATTTTGGGAAGTGATTCCTTTACTATGATTTCCATTCTACTCATTTCAAGGTTTTCTTCCAGAAGTCTACCTGGAAATTGATCAGACACCATATTTTCCCTTATCACAAACACGGAAGTGCTTCTGGATCCTCTCGTGTGAAAATAGTCTACTTAGCTACAAGAAAATAAACTAATCACTCTCTACTGATATTTAGATCATTGACAACATGTGTTAATGCCATATTTGTAAAATTATAAGCAACTAGGGACTTTTTAAAAATTTAATTACGCATTTATTTATTTGCCTCTTATTATTGTTTGCTACTGAAAAAGAAAGATTTTCTGAAAGGAAGGCTAGTTTCTCTTTGATTCAATGATGTTGCAAATGAAATGCATAACAGACTCTTTGTATAGACATGGAGTTTATCCAAGATGATGTAAACATATGTTCTGAAAAGTTTATGATCTTTCAACTTCAGAGATTTCTCATAATAAGCTTTAAAAACTGGAAGTTTGGAGTGTTTGGTATCATCATGAGACATTCACAGCTTGTGGCCCAAATGGTCAGTGAGCATACAAAGACCTGAAGGCTGCAAGCACTAATAACTGAGGGTACCTATTGTGTGGTGCTGAGAAAGCCCAAGAAAAAAATACTACTGATCACTGATTACCCTCAAAGATTTGTTGATGTGCTCTTGTCTAAATTTTAAAAATCATGATGGCAAGTATCGTATACCAAAGCAAACTCCTATAGTCAAAGTTCTTCAGTCTTGATTGGACTAAAAAGCATACAAGATAATATGCCTACAGGAACTGTCACATACAGGCAAGCAAATCACTGTATAGTGCCACTGTTCTCCTTCTGCTTTTCAGATTTCAGCAGAGTACTCAGTTTTTTTTCTTACATTCCCTATATTGAGGTCTGATCTTGGATAATGCCTAGCTGCCTACTAAATAATCATCTTCAGTATCCCAAAAGTACTCCATACGGCCATCACACAGTTGCTTGCCTTTTCATTAGACAGGTCTGTTTGTTATCCAGATACTGAGTACAAGACTTCAGCCCACATGGTATTAGAACTACAGATAGAATAAAAGTAAATGCTTAGACATTTTTCTTTTGTATTTTTACAGAGGAAACCCTCTAGGCTGGTAGGACCGAGTCCTGGAACAGTATGAAGAAATTTTCTTATATTTTATGAATTTTGAGGCCTTGAGCATGAACAATGAACAGGACTATAATTTTCATCATTAAAAACATATATATAGGAGAATCTTTCATTTTCTGCAGGATGAGTAATGCCAGGGTGGATAGGGCAAGGCAGAAGTTCAAAAAAACATAGGGACATTCCTAATGTGGTTGAGCACGTGCTTTGAGATAAATAAATTTCCCTCATGTAGAAGTAATAATTTGAGAAGTAGCATGCTTTGGCACTTATCTCAGATGCAATTGCATCAGAGCAGTTACACTGCAGCTTTTGCTTCAGTGCATCTCAGTTTTCGTGAAACGAATTTGTGTAGACAAGCCCCAAGAGGTAACCATATGGTAAGTTTGCGAGTCTATATGAAGTGCACAGTGGAAGTCTCAAAAATTGAGGACATTCTTCAAGTGACAGCTGCATCTTTATTTTTAATAGTCTTCATTACCTGCATCATGAAATGCTCCAGGCTTCAGGTATCATTGCTTGCTTCTATGTCATTCTTTGACTTTATTTTTGCATGCAGAGCTGAGTATAAGGGAAGCTGAGTGAAAACTAGGCATTTAATTAGATGGAGGTAGTTAAGTAAACTATAGTTCCTTGTTACTAATATTTGTGTCTTAGAAGTAATGATCTTTGTTAGACACAACTTTTAACATCTAGTACGGAGTGTGTAAATGCAAGTGCCTAAAGAGCAATAAAGTTTGTAAGTGAGAAATTATTAATTTAGAAATTGGCACCTGATCTTATGCTTTAAATAATGCTGTAGGAACATTATGCTCAACTTTAAGCAGCAACTACATGCTTTTCACCCACTTCCCTTTTATTGAAACGAAAGTATAATGAAATCAAGTAAAATGTAAGTAAAACATCTACATCCATTTTCTCTAGTACTTCTGGAAATTCTGCACACACTCTTTAAAATACAGCATTAATTTCCTTGGAAACAGCATCTCTTTTTTAATCCCTTGTGTTTTCTTATGTCTCTGCTACATGTAAAAGCATGAAAAACATGATAAGAAATTGAGAGTTTATTCGCTGCGACCTTGATGAAAGTTACAGTGTTCTCAAAAGCTTTGTAAACTGCAGTTATTAAATTCTTACACTATTTTTATAGGAGAAAGTTGCATAAATTAGAAGAAACTTTTTTTCCATTAAAAAAATCTGAGCCTATCAGGAAAATGTGGGCACCAGAATTATGATAGAAGAGCTCATGTTAAATTTGTGAGAAGGATTCCTGGAGATATTTATCAGTAAATTAAAGAATAAACTCTTTCTCCTTTTGTATGTTCAACTATCTAATATTTTTTCAGTAGTTCAGTATCGCTAAATCTCGTGGTATCTGTCGACATGATTGGCATTAGGAGCCAAGAAAAAAGGAGGTCTACTACTCTAAAACCAATGAGTTCTATTCTTGTGTGGTTTTCCTATCTTTTTTTTTTTTTTTTTTGCTAACTACTGATAATTTGCCATGATCTTTTCATCTTCATCAGATTTCTGTTTTAAGATAAAAAAAGGAACACCATAATATTATGATAGGTAAAACAACCAATAAAACCTGTATAGAATCAAGCATTCTTTAGCTTCCATTAGTCCTGCATAAACTGTGGCTTTCTTCAGTGCAAATAATTTACGAAATGCTTTAACATTTAAGCTCCCTTGTTTTAGATCAGTGCCTTGTTTTAATCAGTGCCTGGAAAAGGAAAACCAGAAAGACACTCACAGATAGATGAGCTTTGGGATTTCAGTGCAGCCATACGTTCTGGGATTGTTTAGTCAAGATGTTGTAATTACATGAAACTTTTCTAGAGCTTATTCGTAGCCAGCATACACATACTACACCTGTGACAAAAATCTTCATTCGATCTTTGTAGTCAGAAATTTTGTTAACAAAATCTTATAGTAGATCTTGAAAAAGTTAGCTTTATAATTATGGTGGTCCACATACTTTGTAAATCTGTCATATGATGAAAAGAAAATAATATGACTGGAAATCAGATTTAATAATAACAATAGTTTTGGTGCATTGTGTTTGTGTCATATATTTTCTAGGGCAAATATTTTTCCACTGATGTGCTTTGAGACTTTTATAAAAACAGATTAAATACTAAAATATATAATACTGAATTATACCATAGTCTAGAAGTGGAAAATTATTGGAAAGAAAGTTTATTTGTTTCTAAATATGATCTATTTTCTGTAAAAAAAAAAATGCACTTATATTACTTCACTCGAGCTTCAAGATGATACAAGAATTTTTAGCTTTGTAAGTTTTATAATTTTGATTTTCAAAATGTGAGGTCTAACACCGACAGATGCATCACTAGAGTAATTTTTGCCCATCTCCCTTTCTGTTCTTCAGTTTATGTGTGTTTTGTTCCAAGATTTTGACTGAAGCATGATTAGAACATCTGCCATTCTTCATGCTTTACCTCTTTAGACATGCTGCAGTAATTCTAGTAATTCAAGAACTGAAGGACAGAAGGAGAGGTAGTCTGTACTGTTAAATTAACATTGCTGGATACCATTCATAACCAGTGAGTCTGAACATCCATACTGTTCAATTTTCAGAATGAACTCAGGTATACTCTTAGTCAGTTAACTCACTTAATTTGGGAGATTGCATAGGCCAGGATTTGTGCAGCCATGGAAGATAAAAGGGCTCAGTTGTATTGATGTGAGAAATTCCCAACCAGTAAGTCTCAAGGAATGTTTAATTTTCTGGTGTAGACATTGTTTTAAGAAATCTGATAATTTCTATCACAGGTACACTTTACAATATACAGTTTTTTCATTATGCTTTATGGAAAGTGATAAACCTGAATATTACCTTAAGAAATATTTTTCATCATTAGATTTTATTTTCCTATTGAAGATTACCAAGGCAAATCCTTCCTTCCTTCCTTCCCCTAATCACAATGTGCCCTTCTTTTATGGTGAGTTTATGTTTACTTCAATTTTTTTTCCAACAAATCACCACGAACATTTTCTTAACTATGCAACTGAGTCCTACATATTTCTATGTGAAACCATTTGCCTTTTGAAAGAAAAGTCAGGATGGGACATTTGAAAGTGGCTGAAAAAAATATAATATAGTCATACACATCATAAATCCCAGTAGTTGTTTTTCTCTTACTTCTTAATGTTTATTAGAATCTGTTCTTATATTGATCAACCTCTGTGTGAATCCTGCAACATTCTCTGGTATGGCTCTACTGTATATTGTCTATAGACATTTGCCTGTGTCTGTGTCCTCCATTTCTCAGGTATTTGGAACCTAACAAATAAAATTATACATGAAGGAAGACTCTTGGTATTGGTTTCCATTCATCACCTTTATCAGTCACAAAGTGTTCGCAGATATTTTAATCTCAATAAAATCATATAATTTCATAAGTTGTGAAATTATTAAACATATACCAGTCTTCATTCACCTATCACTTTTACCTGCCTTCCTCTCATTTGTGCCTGGTACAAAAGAAAACAATCATTTTCCCTTTCTCCCTCAGAAATTAATTTATTTTATATAAATGTTGATGTATTGCACAGTTGATAGTGAGAGGAAGAATGATTCTTATAAACTGAGAAATGTCACTGGAAATAAATCTGAGAGAGTAATAACAGGGAAAGATGTCTCTTTTACATAGGGAATGTTAATTATGAAAATAATAATAGCAAGGAAAAACACTATCTTGCTGAGTGTGA
The DNA here is from genome assembly GCF_002078875.1 of Numida meleagris. Classification (NCBI taxonomy): domain Eukaryota; kingdom Metazoa; phylum Chordata; class Aves; order Galliformes; family Numididae; genus Numida; species Numida meleagris. Next base: position 131,335,216 of record NC_034410.1, read on the forward strand.
TTTTTATTTTCAAATAAATAAATCTTCACAAGTGGAAATTTGGTCTCAGTATAAAAAAAGTAGATTTCCATTACCAGTGACTGCAAATTTTTAGCTACTCTTCTGTGTGTGTGAAAACATGGACTTTAAAAACTAAAACTGGTTAGAAAAGTCTGATGAATTTCTTGACATTAATTTTTTGTTTTGTTTTGTTTTATGTTATGGAAGGAGACATTATCAACAATAAACACTCATTTCTTTAAGTGAAGTCTGGCAACCAGAACTCTGAAGGAATTATTAAAAAGTGTTAAAAATGATCAAGGTTTATGTTAACTGTGCCATCTGATAAATTCTTGTTCACATAATTCAATATACAATATCGCTTGAAGTTTAATTTTACCATTTCAGTTCAGGTTAGAAGCATTTTCAGAAACCTTAAATATTTTCCTAGGTTAGAGAAATTATTTATTTTGTTTGGTTTCAAGATAGACATACCATAAATAACAAATATTAAGAAGTTGAAGACGTAGACAATATAAGTGGATTTCAAAAAGCTTATAAAGCATATATATTATTTTACATAATATCTTAAAATTGTTTTGAAAAAAACTTCAGCAAATCAAATTTCTTCATGGACAATATATGAGATGAAAAATTAACACATGCTATGTGAACATAATTGACAAATGTACATGAAGTGTGTACTTCATTCAGCTCTTTTTTAGATCCTGGTAAGATTTTATAGTATGTATAAAAAGGGTTCAGCAACTTGTAGATTAGGAAATTTGAGGAAAAAAAAGTATCTTCATATTATAGCCCTATAGATCTGAACAGAGGGAGCTACAGCAGCTTAAAGTGATTATATAATTATCTGTAGGAACTAAAAAGGAATTAAGAGAATGTTTAAGGAGTTGAGAACTGAAACATTTACTGTGCCTTGATTTAGTGTCAAAATGTTCTGCAGGGATTATGTATGAAACTCAAATTTACTACCACTATTTAATGGTTAATTTGAAGTTTATTTCAAGATCTAAGCAATAGACTCATTTCTCTTGCACAGAGAAATGAAAAGTTTCACCTTGAAAAGAAAATATTAGTTTTAGACTGCTCTTTTCATTACCAAAACCTGTTAATGTCCTATGAGTGAAACTGCAAATAACATTTTACATCTGCTGAATGTAATTTTTTTTGCTGCTACTCTGCTTTCTAACAGTACAATGTCATGTTATTTGAATACAGAGGGTGGAACTCATCTATTCGGTTGGGCTAGAAAAGTTTCATTCCAGTGTAGTATTCCACTGGTCATATGAATTCTTAGAAAAACATTGAAGAATAAAAAGTCCATAGAAAAAAAAAGGATTTTCTTCCATCTTAATAGTGTTTACATTGATTACATGGTTTTCTGAAATTAACTTGTCAAATTCAATCTCTATGCCATTTTCTGAAGTAATTTCTTTCATTGAGATAAATATACTGTAATTTAGAAAAGCAGTTGTTTACAATACTTCTTTAGTCTAGGCAAATATATACATATATTGTATAAAATAATGAAAATATAAATACATATAAAAACAAATATGGCCATAATAAAATAATTTCATACAGAATTGAATCTATTCACTATTAGAACTACTCAAGTGCTTAACTAGCTCCCTTCAGTCCTTATTTTTACAATGAACTGCAGTACTTCTCGCTAAATTCAGCTACCTCTGTTGAAGAACTGGAACAGTAGTCATTTAGAGAATATTACGTTTTCTCCAAATTTTCCCAGTGTTGTATTTTCCCCCTTGAAAAGCAAACTGTGACACAGACCATCTTGAGAACTGACGTCAATAATAAGAAAGGAGTAGCAGCCAGCTGTCACACCGTATTACATCAGATTCTCGCCTCTACTCCCAATTGGAAATGCTCTGAATCATAATTAGTACATAATCAGTTTGTGTTTTTAATTAAATAACAGCCAGGTAACCAAGTAACATGAAGAAAAATGTTTTTGTCCTTGACCTTGAAAAAAACAAAAAATGAAGAAGTATGATCAAATTCTGTGTTAAAGACAAGTTACCAATTAATTTGGAAATCCATCCACAACTTTTATTAAGCTACCATTTTAGAAATTGAACACTACCTCTCAAGAACTACTAGTAACTACACCAAGAAAAGAGAAAGAAAGAAAAAAAAGAGTGGAAAGTAAGTATTTAAGAATATTATTTTTTCCAGGCATAAAAGGAAATACCATACTTTACCATTACAATGATAAGTTAAAGCAATAGCTGAAGACACTGCATTAGGAAACCAAAAGTGTCCTTAGACATTGTAATGAATTTATTCCACACTGTATATAATATAACAACTTTGTCCCTTGCCATTTAAATTATACGTAGACATACATGGACTGAATGACACTCAGTAAAATAATGGCAATCTCTTAATATGAAATCTGACTTCATTAAGCAAATTCTCAGCTACAAAACACTGTTTTTGAGCTTAGTCACCACCATTAGCTGCTAACTTTCACCAGCAAATAATAAGAGACTTCATGTCACACTCATAAAAATTCACACTATTGGAGGTGACCCAACTGTCTCTGTTGCCACTATTGAAACACACCACGCACCACCTCAATGTGCTCACATCCTTTGTTTGGTCTCCGTAAACTTTCAGCAAGTTTCAATGAATGTCAGTGGAGGAATTCAATTCCGCACCTTTACTTCATATGCACCTCCACGTCAGATGCCATTTTGTCAGACTGTCCCTCTGCTGCCATCTGTCACACAGCAACAGCATGTAATGGAATATTGGTGGGAAAGTTCAGCCTCTACTGCCACGCCACCAGCATCCACTTCTGATGTCGTGGGCCAACATAGCAACATAGGAGGTGTTAACTTCAGAGCAGCCCTCATGTAACATGTTCAATAAATAGCAATTTGAGGAAGACATTGCATAATATATAGATAATGCTGTTTAATGTGAAGAAGTGAGTTATCACCCTTTTTCTACATTCATGGACTTCATTAATCTCAAAATGTGCATAGGAAGTAAAATAGCTCAATCTATTGGTAAATATTTTTGTCTTTTCCCAATAGATTTGTTAATTTACAATTGTAAACACAGTAGATGTATAAATACACCAGTAGGTGTCCCTATTGCTCTATTTTTTTCCAGAGGATAAACACCACCACCACCACCACCAAAATCAGAGCAGCCACCACCATCACCCTGCATCACAACATAATGAACAGCATTTCATATCTGGAAGGCAAATGTGAACCTTATACTGAAAATCTGTTGATAACACAGCTCCTTTCTTCTATTTATTTTCCTGGAGAAAGTAAACAGCCCACTTAATGTTATGCCACTTATTTATTATTATAATTGCTATCTAGATTATAAAACATGACTTATTTAAATTTAGGCAGTTTTCCTGGAATTTTGGCATTCATTACCTTGTTGTCTGAGCAAATGATCGGACCTCAGTATGTTTGTGCGCTGCAGCCACATCCAGTAACAGCTCTCATTGTGGTCCTACTCAGTTTCTGCCCTGCTTTCTGTTTTAGCTAACACAAGGCAGATGATCAGTAATTAACTTTTTTATATTTAAGGATTAAGGATTGATAAAATTTTAAGAACACCTAAGGGTTTTATGATTTAAGTGTCCTCATAAATCTTTGACCTTTACTTTACCTCCATGTAAATACCTGTTGGTGCCAGAAAGTGAGATTTTGATGGAATGATGAAGGCACTGCTGTTGTGAGGAACTTCTGTGTGAGAAATGGACAAGGAATAATTCTCAGTTTTATCATACTGTGTCCAGAAAAGTTATCATTAAGAAATACCTTCACTTTCCAAGCTACTTTATATGTATTTTTTATCATTGAACTGATAGTTACAAATACTGAAAATTGGATAAAATAATTGAAATATGAGCCTAATAAATGTAAGGTGAATAAAATGCAGCTCTGTGAAATTCTAACTCCTATATTAGAAGTTATACTCCACAACATCTTTTTCTGTATTTTTTCAAAGATTTTGGAGAAACTGACAAAAATCTCAGTTAACTTGTTTACACTATATTAAAATGGAAGTAATGTTGTTGTTATTTTAAAGGGGTATTACTTACATTTGAAAGAATCTAAACTTGCTTATTTGTTCTACAGCACACAGAATATATGAGTTTTTCTTTCAGTTTTGATAGAATGAATAATGAAAAGGCTTGAAGACAAAGTTGTTAACTTTATCAAAAAATCTAAAAATCATACTATATTTAACTGTATTCAATATGAAGTATATGTAACTACATATAATAATAAAGGTATATAGTATATTAGTAAGACAAACTATATACACAGTGTATATACTATATACTACAGTATAATAGCAATGCAAAAAAACCCACACGTGAAAGCACATATAATAAGAGTATATACAACAAAAATAAAAGCTGTGCAGATGCAACTCTGTCTTTCCAATTCCATACTGCTTCTTATATTGAAATAAAAACATTTGCTGATTTATTTTCTCAGCAAAGATAGTATTTTCAAAAGGCCAATAATCACTGGACAACCTTTTAATCAGAAATAAATTATTTTATTGCTTATGCAAACAAAATAAATCCCTCTGTTTACAATTCTGTTTGAACTTGAAGTATCACGTCTGGAAGCGCCATCTCAGAAAGACTTGAATGAAGATTAACTAAGCTGGTTGCAAAATGTTGCTGGCAACAGACTTTCCTTAGCATTCAAACAAATATAACTGTGCTTACAATGTGTGTATTCATTTGAAAACCCAGAATAGATTATTTAAAATTGTAAGTGATGGGCAATCCTGGGGCAGTTGTTCTGTGTTGAAAACAGCAGCAAAATCCTTTAGTCTTGGAGATATTTGAAGAAATAATGTACAGTGTTCAACGTGTTTGCATGTGTTCCTGTGTCATATATTTGTCTTTCACTATCACTTCTCATAATCTGTTGCTCAGAAAATATCTGGTCTCCTGTCTCAATTTCTCCAAATTTATTTCCTCACAAGATGGAATGGAGTGTTACCGAACTCCGGCGACCCTTTTTGTATTACCCTTGCATGTAAAGAACCAAAACCCGGTTCCTGGCCAGCAACTGCACATAACATCAATATGATGAGCAGCAAAATGGTGTTTATTGGTAAAAGCTACAAAACTATGTAGTATTTCTTATCTTTTTACTAGACTGTTCCAGAAGCTCATACAGGCTCCTGGCCAATCATATTGAATCTCCCGCTTCTGACCTCTCACTTCCGAAAGGCCATATACGGGGTTGTTATACACCTTGTTATGAAAACAAAGAAGGACAGCCTCTCCTTCTTACGACACGGGTTCAAGTAAAGTAGGTGAACCAATAGCAAGCACATGGGGAAGGGCCTTCCGCGTTACAACCCAAATGCCCCGTAACACGCCTGATACAACAATGGAGAGGTGAGCAAAGGTTTACCATTTGCTTTCTGAGACATCTACCACAAAAGTATTTTTCCTCTTGCCAAAAATTACCTAATTTTGTTTCATTTTGCTATTAATCAGGCACATGAGTATGCTCCAATGCTCTGATGACCAGGGCAAGATAACACAGTTTTTTTCTGATCCTTTCTTACTTTCTTTTAGACTAGATACCTTTCCTGAAAGCCCAAAGTACTGTTAGGAGCTACAGGGTAAAATAAATAAATAAATAAATAAATAAAATGTGGAAACTGTTATATTGGGAAAAATGTCTAAGTAGCCCTTGATGCAGCATGAAACTTCAGGAGGCAGTTTAAAAATAATCCCAGAAAGCTACTGAAACTCAGTGTGCTTGGCAGCAGTGCACCTTTACTTTCTCTTTCTTTTATACATCTCTGCTTTTGTCTACCTGGAAATACACTGCTTGGACAAAAGGAAGAAGGAAACCTGAAGATATAAAAGCTTGTCAGTGCTTTGATATTACATTTCTAATTTCTTTGAAAGAAAGTATGTTATATTTATTAGTTAAACGTATGACTTTTTTTTTTCTTTTTAACAATTGTCTTGATTGTAAGCAGCATGAATTCAAAGGGAAATTTGACTCAGGGAGTACTTCAGAATCAGGTCTATATATAGTTAACTTTCTGAAACACTGCATCATTGCGATGATGTGCTGAAAGGTAAAAGTCAAACTATCAGTGGTGATAAAAGACAAAAAGTGTAAAGAAGAAAATATAAGTTAATATTCATCTCACATGAAATCACATCCTGAATTAATTTAAATATTTTATTTCAGTGAAAAATTTACTCTTTTATTTGTGAATCAATTTAATACTTTTTTTTTTTTGTAACTAGAGAGAAAAGGATTATAGAAAGATCTAAAAGAAATTCACCGATACAAAAGCCTTAAATGTAACTGTTAGTCTGTATGCAAACACCTGTTTTAGTAAATGACTTACATCATGTACATAAATTATTCACAGACTTAAATTATGAGCAGATAGCATATACAATAACCAACAACAAAAAATAAACAACACTTAAAGAAAAAAGATCCAGAGCAGTTAATCACATCATTCAAGGAGCAAGGGCAGTGTGGCATTAAGGTTCACTCTCCCTTTTTAATTCCTAACACTGTTATCAAAGAACAGGGTAGTCAGTGACATTTCTCTGCAGCGTCAAGTAATTTGTGCTACCACCAGATAGGCATCTCCTGCAATTCAAGCTGTCAGCTTCCTGTTTACTAGATTTGAGATTTTTAGTTGCAGCAAGCATAACTGGTGTTTGACTTTGACCTACTCTATAACACTAAAATCATATTTTCATATTTTTGGCATACTTTTAAAAGCTATTGAAAATAAATAGTATATGTAACAAAATGTGCAATAATAATAAGAGAATATTTGGATTTAAAACCAGCAACAATTTCTTAGATATTCAGAATCACAAACTAGCTTCTATTGAACTCATTCCAATAATTAACTGGGATTATCTCTGGCTCTCAAATTCTACATCAACACCTTACAGCTTGTCATGGTTTTGTGATTTTCGGTTATTGATATTCCACATCATAACATCATGTAGTGGATGTACCTGGTTCCCAGAAGAGAAGGACTACTACAGTCCCCAAGGTACTTTGCTCCTCTGTTACCATTTTCCAGCCGGAGGGAAAAGATAAAAGCTCGCAGTATAAAAACTTGCAGATCACGAGACCTCGTCCCTTTTTCCGCCCGTCTCTCGTCTTGGCAGCACCTCGCTCTCCAGCCGTCTTATCGTCGGTAGTAGAGTAAGGCCTACCTTGATTCTGGGACATTCTCTCTCTCTGTATTGGATTTATCAGCTTAAATTGTAATTATATTGTATTATAGTGTGTTGTTTTGCATTCCGATATCTTATTTAGTAAATTAGTTTGTTTCTCCTCAGATTGTTGCTGCTATTCTTTGCTCTCAGGGCCATCTCCTTACCCTTTTCCCTTTTTCCCTTTTCCCGGGGCGTGGGCCCGTGGGTCCCCCGTCCCCTTCATCACAGAACCGGGCCGAATGCTCATAAACAGTTGACACAGCTTAAAGATAGTATGTAAATAAAAAAGGCTAGAAGTCACCACATCAAATTACCACAAATTCAAGAATATAGATATACTGTTTCTTCTTGTACTCACTCCAAGAAATAAAAGTCTTCAACTTTTTCAATTATAGTTTCCCTCAAATATCACTTTCTCTGGAATTTTTTTACTGAAGTTGTTCACAGTAATATGATATTCAAAAGGAGTGGAAATGAAATATGTCATGTAGCAGGTGAATATAAATCTTTTCTAACATTTTAAAGAGTTCAGGCAGGGATTCTCTTTTATTCTCAGATTTTATTTTAAAAAGTAGTTAAAACATTCAACTACCTGAGCCTATGGAGTAATATGAGCACACAGTCACAAATCCATAAAACTCCATGCTTGGTTATTTATTTATACAAGTCCCATGACTGTATTAAGTCTACAGTAGTTCCCGTATTAACTGCTATACTGCATTTATTCAGTCTAGCATAGTAAACAAACATTATATTCTTAAATTATACATATGAGTATAAGGATACATGTACCTACACTTGGAAATAATTTTCAGAGCTGCAGTCACTGTATTTACCTTCTCTTAAAAGAATATTGTTATATATATGTAAATATGGTTTAGCTAGAATGAATTCTTAGCTAATTTTGCATTTAATATTCAAAACTAAATGTAATTTTTAATATACCGCATTCAATATACAGTGTACAAGCTTTTTTCTCCATGTCTTGTATTTTTTTCTGTAATGGCTAAAATGAAAAGACTGCTTATAATGGAATGACTAAACTTAAAGTACTGTTGTTTTTTTTTCTTTTGAACACTCACATTTGCTAAAGTAAAGAAAAAATATCTGATCTTGGTTTCTCTTCAACATCTAATGAAATTAATTTTCTAGCCTAATGTATTTTATTATGAATTTTCCCAAGTTTCAAAGGTTTTGATTTACAAATACTAAGCTGATTAGGAGGTAGGAAGAAAAGATTTTTGTTTGTGATTAGTTAAATAATTACACCGTTTATTCACAATTTCCTGCATAAGTATCACATTTCTGTAAAGGACAGGGTCTATTCAGTAGAAAGAAGTTAGTTGTCTGTGTGAACTGCAGTCACTGCTGTTACTGTGCTTTGGGTGGCTGTGATTTCCCGCAAATGCCCGCAGAGATCATTCTTGTCCAAGCTGCGGCTGGAAGGACCCTCTAGACAGCAAGGTTGTAGGGCAGAGTGGGTGCAGGCAGCAAGGAGGAAATAAGCTCCATAATTGCAGTTTGTCACATTTCTAAGAGAATAAACAGACCAAAGCAAACCAAACAATTAAAAAACAACAAGAACAACAGAAAACAATAACAAGAAAATTAATAGTGGAAGAAATTAAATGTCAAAAATTAAAATCAAAATACAAAGGATATGTGAAGAAGATGACATTTTAAATCTTGTTAAGATTTTTGTATGTGATTAAGAAACAAAGGCACTGAAATGTACTAAATTAAAAAGCAATATAGAAAGTAAAAGCTTTCTCTACAGTTAAACTGAATAGAGAAATATGCCATTGCTGTAGCTAAAAAACCTTAGTCTCTTCTGTGACCTTTAACCAGATGGAAACATTTTTCCTAGATATTAGTTACATTTAGAAAATTTAGATTTAGAGAAATTAGGTCATGAGAGATAAAAGTTAGCTTAGCAATAGCCTGGAAATATTGTAGAGGATATTCTGGACCCAGAGATCAGATTGAAAGCATGACTACATCTGAACATTTTATTGCAAGATAGTTTAACTCTTCCTGGTGGGAGTCAGAGAAGAATGACTGTACTAGGAGATTGTCCTGGAACTGGTAGATGCAGTCTTCTAAATTCTATGAAGCTCCAGTAACAAGTATGGATTTCAAAATATGTTTTTGAAAAGACACATGTTGTGCTGATATTATACACATAATCAGACTACAGAGACTTTCATGAGGCCAAATGTGCGGAGGCTTGCCTCAGTGAGGCTTCACTTTTGGAACATCCTCAGATTTTCACTGCCTCAGAGACCTCTTTCAGATCTACTTAGTGCTCCCCTCCAGATTTATGGCAAAAATTGCTTCTCATTTAACACTGAATGTGTCATTAACTTGCTCATGGACTCATGTTTGCTTTCCAAAATCAGCAATCAGCCCCTTTTCAGAATGAAAAGTGAAAGGAATGCAAAGCGACAAGCAGAAATCTTCCATAATGTTAAAGAGGATGTATAAGGTATGAAACAGTCAACTGATGAGTTGGGTGGAAAGGAAACTGATAGTCGTAGAATAGTAGAATCATAGAATGGCTTGAGTAGAAAAGTATCTCAAGGATCATCAAGTTCCAAACCTCTTGCCAGGCAGGGTTGCCACTCGCTAGTTCAAATGCTAGATTTGATGCCCAGGGCCTCATCCATCCTGGCCTTAAACACCTCAAGGGATGGGGCATGCACAATCTCTCTGGACAACCCTCTCTCAGTAACAAACTTCCCCTTGACGTAATCTAATTCTCCCTTCCTTAAGTTTAAAATCATTCCCCCTTGTCCTATCACTATCTACCATGTAAAAAGGTGATTTCTTTCATGTTTATAAGCTCCCTTTAAATACTGGAAGGCCACAATGAGGTCTTCCCACAGCCTTCTCTTTTCCAGGCTGAACAAGCCCAGTCCTTCAGACTGTCTTCATAGAGGAAGTGCACCAGCCCTCTGATCATCTGTGTGGCCCTCCACAAAACCCTCTCCATCAGCTCTGCCTTTTTCCTGTGTTGGAGGCTTCAGGCTAGGTCAGTGGACTCCAGATGGGGCCTCACAAGGGCAGAGTAGAGGGGGACAATCGCCTCTCTTGCTCTGCCGGCTGTCCCTCTTCTGATGGAACCCAGGATAACATTGAACTTCCAGGCTGCAAGCACATGCTGTTGGCTCATACTACGTTTTTCATCAACCAGGACCCCTAAGTCCTTCTCAACAGGGCTAAGCTTCAACAAGAGTGACTGTAGGGTCCTGCGCCAGGGATGGAATAACTGCATGCATGAGTACAGGTTAGGGGCTGACCTGCTGGAAAGGAGCTCTGCAGAGAAGTACTTAGGTGTTCTAGTGGACAATATGTTGGCCATGAACCGGCAGTGTGCCCTTGTGGCCAAAGAGGCCAATGGTATCCTGATGTGCATTAAAAAGAGTGTAGTGGAGGAAGGTTCTCCTCCCCCTCTACTGTGCCCTGTCGAGACCACATCTGGAATACTTTGTCCAGTTTTGGGCTCCTCCATTCAAAAGTAAAGAGATCTTCTACAGAGAGTCCAGTGAAGGGGCACAAAATTGATTAGGGGCCTGGAGCTTCTCCTGTGTGAGGAAAGGTTGAGAGACCTGGGGATCTTCAGCATGGTGAAGACTGAGAGGTGATCTCATCGCTGTTTATAAATATCTAAAGTGTGAGAGTCAAATGGATGAGGCCGAGCTTTTTTCAGTGGTGTACAGCAATAGAACAAGGGGCGATGGGCAAAAACTGGAACACAGGAACTTCCTTACAAGCATGAAGAACTTCTTTACTGTGAGGGTAAAAAAGAACTGGAACAGGCTGTCCAGGGAAGTTCTGGATTCTTCTTCTCTGGAGATACTCAAGACCTGTCTGGATGCTTTTCTGTGCAACTTACTGTAGGGAACCTGCTTTAGAAGGGGGTTGGACTTGATGATCTCTAGAGGTCCCTTCCAATACCTATGATTCTGTGATTCTGTGACTCTGTAGCTGAATCTGTTAAAAGCCCTAGGCAAAAAATGTTTCTTACCATGTGTATTCAGGACAGATTTTACATGAAGTTGCAGTACATGCTGTGTTATCTGATCTGAATGTGATGCTGAATCTGTTATACCAATCTTGAATATAAATATTCAATAGCTATATATTTAGATCTACAAGACTATTAGTAAAATACTGTATCTATATCAGTCATATGGATTAAACGGTATGGACTGAGTCTGACTTTGTTTATCAATATTGTTAAACATAAATTTGGTATAGGTTAATATATAATATTTCATGAGATAAATTAGTTTGTAAAATAAGTAGTATCAGATTTTTAAAAACTCTATTACAACCTATTCTTCTCCATCTCATGCAAGATGGTTAATTTTCCCTCCTATATAATTCTTTTAAAAATAAATTCTTCTAGTTTTTTTTTTAAAATTTTCCATAACAATTTTTGAAAGATGAATTGCATTTAGAGATTGGAATTGGGCAGAGACTCATTTCTAGTAGTTATATATCTTCACAATGATTAAGTAGCTTCCATGAAAGTTTACATTAAAATGTTGCTCTGCTGCAATTTGTTCACAATTCTGATTTGTAGAGAGCAGATGAATAGAGAAAAGAAACAAAACAGACAAAAGAAACAAAACAATTTTGTACAGCTTGAAAATCTGATAGTGAGTAAAATTGAGAAGTACACAAATAGACCCCAAAAATCCTCCATTCAAAATCTGTATTTTTGTTGGACTAGTGTTATAAGGAAACCTTCATTTAGCTATGTGTAATATTTTTTGTGTCTCAGAAGAACTTTTTCTTGTCAGGATTGCCATATGGCATAGCTTTCAGGACAAAGATAATGTCCTGAGATGGAGGTGATAATGATATTACTATACTATGTCTTTTTGTTATTCAGGTTTGGAGCGCAGCTTGACATAAGCAAGAACTTTGCAAATTCCTACTCCTCAGCACATATTCAACTGTACATTCCATCAGCTGCATGCGCATATTCATACTTATTATTCTAGATCAGGAGGAACCTACAAACACTCGAAATCTGTTCTAAAATAAGAAAAAAGAGATACAGAGAGAATTTAGTTCATTGTTCTGATATTGAAATGTTGATGATGTTGACGTTGGTTATGTTGGCATGACTCTTTACAATTGGAAAAACAAGATGTATTTTCAACATACAAAAATAAAATAGCAATTGTATGCTTTAAGACTACCTTGGTAGTATGAATGACTGATGGTAAAGTTCTTAGTTAAAATTTGGATCACAGTTTGAAAAAATCAGATTTCTTTATTTTCAAACATGATGGAAAAATATTATCTTATGAGAAAATATAAGGGATAATTGGCTTTGGTGAGATGAATTGATCTGTTGATCTTTATTCTTCCAATGAACAAATTTGTGCTTCAAAATACAAGAATGGAAAGGATCTTTTTGGTCTTAAAGTCCAAACCCATGTCATAGGTGATTATTTCAATTCTGCTGCAGATCTGCTGCAGAACAGATTATTATAATTTTTTTTAGTAATTAAAATCCTCACGCACTCCTGAATAATAAATAATATTCTTCTCTTAATACAATACATACATCCATAAGAACTCAAAGTATTCTACTGTACTGATGATAATATGAATGAAACTAAACAGAAGATCATGAATCACAAACAATCTTCTGAACACTAACAGAATTAGAAAACAAAAAATTTTGTGTATCTTACCTATGTACATTTACTATGTAATTATTATATATTTTGTCTATCAGATATTCTTTAATAGCACTTCGAGCTGGAATTTGCCAACAGTTTTCAACCTCCAAAGCAGTAATTTTAGGTAAATTTTCTACTTCCAAAAAAAAAAACAAAAACATTTATGAGTTACCATTCTTGTATTCTAGGTTTGCTACTTAATTATTAAGGGAATTTTGGATTTTTTTAAATAATTTTTTGGGTATCAATCTGGAAAAATCACCTGTTCTTCCAGTTGTTTATTTTTAATTATTTATTTACATTTTGGAGCAGAAGTAGTAGTTTGGTATAGAATATATCATTGTAAATTTCTGTATCATATTTAATCCATCCACGATGTACCTGAAACATTTACAGTATTTACACAATACTCAATAAAAGTAATTTTTGTAGTTTACATATTCTTGTATACAGAGAACAATGCAATGAGATCCAATATTAAATTTAACTGTTAGCCTCATTTTGATTGGCAGATCTCTATTGTCTCTCTCAAGCAGAGACTTGAAGATAACTTTAGAAGTTACTTTTTCCATTTGCTTTTTCATTCCTTTTCCCTCCAGAACTCTTTTTTTCCCAAACTTCTTAAGTATGAATGTTGTCAGAAATAAGAAACAAGGTGAGAGGAAAGTGGATAAATAATATTGCCATGCAAAATTTTCACTGGAAAAATGAGATTATGTTACTTGCAAAAATTTTCCAAAATGGAAATGATTGATTCATTTTGTCATTAGAAGAAGGGAGAAAAACAATAATCAAGGTCATCAGGAAAAATGTATTTTTTTAGAAAAAGAAAGAAAAGAAATAAATATATACATAAGGAAGGAAAAAGACATTAAAAATATCCTGTTAATGTGTAAGATTATTTTACAAATAACAAAGCTATTTTTGTTTCTATTCACAAGCAGTTTGGGCAGATTTCTGTCAGAAATTTTGCATTAACTGCTGTTATCATAGCAAAGGAAAATGACAGAGCTATTACAGCACTCAGAAGAGGTGGTATCTTGCAAGGACAATATCCCTCTTGTATTTGTCTGTGCACAAGAGAAATTTATTAAAAGTCCTTCTAGTCCATGGGAAACAACGTGGGGAGAACTGTTCACTGGAAAATAATCATAAAGAACTTAAAGGAGAAAAAACAAACAAACTTGGACTTCCTGGGTAAAAATAAAACCATTTATTATGTATTATTTAAAAGACAGTAAAAACACTACGAAAGTTCTCTCACATCATAATATTTAGTGCTTAGACTACACGAGATCTGTCAGTCAGGAAATGATCACTTTGTACTGGAAAAGATGGTGCATCTGGAGCCTTAGGTTACTAATATCTACAAATTTCCTAGTTTTAAAACTCAGTTTGAATCCAGTTCATAACTCCTTTAAGAACCTTTATATCTATGTAATGATTTTAATCTTTCGGTCAGATACTTAGAAACTTCCTAGCAGAACAAATCGAATGTAATTGAAAGAATTATTTGTTATAATTGCTGAGGAACTTAATTAAGAATCCTTGTGATCAAGTTGATAATTAATATTGTGACAGGTGCACTTTTAAGCACCTTCCTTTGTTGGTTAACCTGCTAAAACATTTATAGTACATCAGTGTTTCAGATGTTGCTTAGAGTAATGAATCCTTTGTTATGCTTTTCTTGGCTATTAATTTATTATTTTTTACTTTTATTAGAAGTATGCTTCTGCCTTTTTTTTAAACATCTGTTTATAGCTGATGGAATTCAATGAGCAAACTCAAGATATTTAATATTTTCATATGCGCTCCAATAGTCAAAATAAACTATTTAATAATACCTTGGTTAACAAAATGCACATGACATATATTAAATAATGCTCTCAAGAAGTTTTACTGAATATTTTAATATTCTGTTCCATAAGCAATTTTTTACTCTTCTGTGAAGTTAGCCAGACAAAATAAATGCAAAGGTCATTTCCTGTGTTTCACACACAGCGCTGTTCCAAGGTTAAAGCAGCCAGGTGAAGTGAGTTATGTGTTGCTCAAGGACAACAGCAACCTTTAATTGCAGGCTCAGATGAAGTGTCTGTAGTATAGCCTTTGAAGTACGTAAAAGCACCAGTTTGATTTTTAAATTTACCTGAAGGAAAATGCTTTTATATGTCAAGAAGTAACTACTACTTCTCCACTACAGCAACATCCTACAGCATAATCTTGTTCCATTGTACTAGCCTGAAAGCTTGGTGGCTGCCATGCTGTTTGCTTGAATCTCTTCGGATGGAGTTTGGTACTACAGTTACACTTGTGTAGATGTATGAATGGTAGTGCTGTAGTGTGTGTGCAGCTAAAGCTTTGCAGGTAAGATTTGTGCTGCTGGAACTGTGCCAGCTGCTGGGTCTGAGGTAAAGAAGCTATTTTGTGAGCTGTCACCATAGGACTAACCATTACTACTGAACATCTGATGAAGGAATTTGCAAGTAGTTGAAAAAAGTCGATGTTCTAAAAAAAAGAAAACACCAACCACAACACAATCTAATTTTTCAGTAACAATGCAATTGTTTGTTGAAACAAACAATAATTCTCCAACAAAAATTGGAGAAGTAGAATGAAAATCCATAGCTCTAAAAGAAGTTGCAGTTTGTTGGAGGGCAGGTTGCTCGGCAGCACGTAGCTACTGATTTACTAATGATTTACGATGTAATCTTAGATGAAAGGGGTAAGTTATACCTGCATGGAATGTGGTGTTTCTAGTAGAGTTCTGTACTTAACAACATGTACTGTACACAAAATTAGCCTGGGTAACGGTATTGTTCTCTTATACGCTTGGTCGCATAGACCCTGTATCCCTGGAAGCATAGATGCTATATAAGGTGGTGTGTTGCTACAATAAAGTTGGAGCTGCATGAACGCACATTGAGTGTCAAGCTTCCCACGCCGGAGCGGGTAACCCTGTGGGGAACGTGGGGAGTTTCCCAACATTTGGCGCCCGAACAGGGACAAATGCGTAGCGTTTATCGTGGTTAAAGTAGGGACCCTAACTGGGGCGTGTGGTGACGGACCGCATTTTCCTCCGTTGCATTGTTGGCAGCGGAGAAGCCTTTTTGGCTTACCAGGGGTAGCGGATCCGGGGGCGGTTAAAGTCGTCGGCCGACGCGGTGCTCTCTTCGGCGGTCGCTGGATTACGACGCGAGGATGGAGCGGGAGGTAGCCCAACAGCTTTTATTGTGCTTTTTAGAAAAGCAGCTTTCATTATGCTTCTTAGAAAAGCGGGATTCAGTGGGTGCGTTTTTGCATGGCAGGACATTGTTTAATGTCGAGGAGTGGCGAAAGTTGGGTGATACGCTATGGGATCACGTGATTGATGATCGTAAAGAGGCAAAGAAATTAATGAAACCGTGGCGAGAAATTATTAATTGTATTAAGCGCCACAAAGGGGAACAGGATGTTGCGGATCAAGCAGCTAAGCAGCTGGGCTTAGCAACACCTGTGGCGCAGGGGGGTACTCAGGATCGGCCGTACCCTTCCTTAGGCATACCTGTTTCGGTGAAAAATATGGATAGTATTGTTCCCTCTGCTCCTGTTACTGCTGTTGCAGAGGACCCTGAGTCCGAATCTGCTTTGTTTCCCCCAGGAGAGGGTAATGAAGATTTACCCCCTCCTTTGCCTCCACCCCCGCCTTCTCCCAGTGAGGTGTGTTTGTCCAGGGGCGCAACCTCTGTTGTATCAGTTGGTCACCCCAAATGGGCTAACATAGCTCGGCAGGCGGTGGGATATGGAGATGCAGTGCACCATGGATAAACCGGTAGTGCACTGGTTACTTACCTGCTTTTTACAAAAGCAAATGGGCTTTTTATTCTCTCTAAGAGAGGTGAAGCAGTCCGATCAAAGGACTTGGAGCAGTTGCTGAGCTGGGTTAAGGCTCAGGCTGCATGAAAGACGTGGCTTAAAGGGATAAGCAAAAAACGCCTCTGAGTTTTCAAAATCTGGGTTTTCTTTTGCTGGGGCAGTTTTGGGACAAAGTTTGCATAAGACTCTGGAATGCTTTTGCCTGTTTGACGCTGAATCTCGGCAGCGCTCAAACAAGTTCGACAGGGAAGGACGAATCCTTCCAGCTACTTGCCGCTGCCCCTTGATGAGGAAAGCAGCTTCTGCCGGACCCGATCCGGGACTTCAACCCCTCCCCCAGTCGGGGAGAAGAAAGAGTGCAGCCCTCGGAGAGCAC
>NC_034410.1:131354800-131463843 GCF_002078875.1 Numida meleagris
AGGTTGCTCGGCAGCACGTAGCTACTGATTTACTAATGATTTACGATGTAATCTTAGATGAAAGGGGTAAGTTATACCTGCATGGAATGTGGTGTTTCTAGTAGAGTTCTGTACTTAACAACATGTACTGTACACAAAATTAGCCTGGGTAACGGTATTGTTCTCTTATACGCTTGGTCGCATAGACCCTGTATCCCTGGAAGCATAGATGCTATATAAGATGGTGTGTTGCTACAATAAAGTTGGAGCTGCATGAACGCACATTGAGTGTCAAGCTTCCCACGCCGGAGCGGGTAACCCTGTGGGGAACGTGGGGAGTTTCCCAACAGCAGTTTATGAAACTCTTATATAAAATCCTTCACAGCTTAAAACATCTTGACCAGTTCTCATAAAAAATGCTAAATGAAGGACCTTATAGCTCGTCATCTTTTCTCATGTATCCGAATGAAAGCACTGAAAAGTTGACTACTTATCCCTCTGAGTATTTGTATCATTTACCTGGCAAAATACCACTTTCTGCACAAGGATATATCTGTGAGGTATAATGCTTGGCCCAAATTTGCTCTTAGTTTTCTGCTGATCATCAGGAATGAATTGTTATACACCACAAGCATACCCTTTATTGTAGCAGAACCTTCCTGTGTTCTCTTTAAGTTAATGCCCAAACTGAAAGGTGTATGAAAATTACAGGATGTATCTTGAAAGAATAGCTGTTGAAATATATTTTTTTTTCTATGTTATTGTCACAGAGTTATCTCTAGATCTATCTGTGTCCGTGACAGCAGGACAACAGGCCCACTGTCCCACTGGCCCAGGAAAGGGAGGGGAGGGGGGGTGTTGATGGTTTATGGGCCTGTTTGGCCCGGTTCTGTGACTAATGGGGCAGAGGATCCACAGGCTGACACCCCAGGACAGGGGAAAGAGGAAAGGTGGGAAGTGTAGGGAGATGGGAGGTGGGCCTAAACAGAACAGCGGCAATGATCTGAGGAGGAAAGTTAATTTACTAAATATGATATCGGAATGCAAGATAACACAATATAATACAATATAATTGGAATTGAGGCTAATAAATCAAATAAAATGAGAGAGAGAGTGTGTCCGAAACCAACGGCCTTACTCTAAGAACTGAAGGCAGAACAATGGGGGAAGATGCACTCCCAGGCAGTGAAAAAGAGAGCGTCTCGTGGCTTGCGAGTTTTATCTTTCCCTCTGAACACAAACTCCTCTGGGGTAAGTAGTTCTTCTTCTCTTCTGAGAACCAGGTACCCGGAAAACCAGGTACCATGGTACCAGGAACCAGGTACCATGGAACTGGAGCATTAACTCTTTAACTCCCAGTGCTTTATGTGATGCTATGATGTGAAATAGCAACAACAAAAAATCATAAAACCATGACAGTTATGCTATTATCTCAAGAACATACTTTTTCAGGTGTTCAATGAAATATATATTTTGATACTTTTTTTTACTTATCAAAGGATTGAGTATCGATAGATTTCTCTGACTTCAGAAACACTGAATATTTTAAACAAAGTTTTTTGTTTGTTTGTTTTAATTTTATGTAGAGAAAGCAAGAGTCAGATCATTTATAATGCAGGCAGCTGTAGTTTTAGGTTGGAAAGTAGAGCTTGAGAAGCAAATAGGCATGTGGCTTCCCAAACCGAAGTGATAATGAACATCTGTTTGAGCCCACTCCAGAGCACTCTCAGTGTTGCTGTGGTAGGACATTCTTGGTCATATCCATGATTTCAGCAATCACACTGAAGACTCTTTGGATGACCAAAGATTTTCTAACTGTTACCAACTTGCAATGGAAACTTATTCCGTGAATCCTTCACTTATACAGTATGGATCTGAGCTCATAGAATCTTCCAGTTCTTCCTGATATTCTAATTTGTTTTGTTGCAGATTACTGGTACAGAGCAGAACAAGCAGTGTGTAGTCTACAGCCTTAGGCTTCTTGAACACTTTCACCTAAAGTACAGAGATCACATGCTTGCACTCCAAGGACTAGGTGTATGGTCATATTCTGACTGCGCTCTTTATTATCTCTTACTTATTCGTTATTGATTGGGATCTTAAACCTTCTGAGTCACCTAGGCTTGAATCCCAGTAATGAAAAGCACAACACAATGCAAGTCATTTCTATATTAATATTGATATTGAAATAATGTCATATTCATCGACCCATATATTTATATTCACACTGATGCATAAGAATAACATCAGTAAGTGTGTACACAAGAACTTGGACGATCCAGATTCTGAAGTACACAGTAAAAATAGTTCATTAAAACAAAATGCACTTAAATCTACCCGGAGATAAAACAGACATGATCCACAGTTTCCACTGTAAAAATCAATGTATGACTTTTATATTACTCACAAGCTTGTCACTAATTGCAAAATTCTCTTCAGTTACCAGTATTCTGGCAGAAGAGGTAAGTTATTCATATATTTCCCTGGTTAAAACCATCTTCAAGAGCCTCTCTGATCTTCTAGTGAAGCAGGAAATACATATTAATCTGAAATATCAGAAACATTTGTGTATGCACACATTTTTCATTTGTTTCATTTGTTTTTTGCCCAAGTTGACATTTTAAGCTGCAGTACAAAAGTGAAGGATGTAACTAGAAAATAAGGAATTATGCAATCGCATTTTCAGGTGGAAAAAGATTTCTTTTGTAGATAAAACACAAAATGATATTCAGAATCCTGAGAAAAGAAAGGACTTTCATAATCCTCTACTGATGAGAAACAAACAAAAATGATATATTTTTTTCCCCTATTGGGAAAATTCTTCCTTGACTTTTGTCAGCTCATTCATGGTCCTTATTGTGTTGGATCTGTAAAATAACTTGAATCAAAGATGAGATTGTGTATCTTACAGAATAATCATATATTTTCCCAGATAATGTCTCATACTGTTAAAGAAACTTTGTGAGATAGAATGTAGTTGGACAACAAAAATGGAAACTGATTCTTTTTTTCTCTTCATACATACCTGCATGAAATATGTTACTCTATAATGAAAATATTTTTTTCTGATTTCTCTTTATTTACAGCTTATAAGGTATCAAATCAGCTAAACTATGTACTGCAGATTTAAAGGCTCTAGGATTATAGTTGTGTGTCAGATATTATTCTAAGCACCAGGCACAGAAAAATGTTGCTCACTCATCATCTTGTATTATGAAACAGAATTCTTCTGTGAGTCAATAGGATCATCTTATCCTAATTTATTTAGAGAAAAATGTTCACCATAAAGAATGAGCTTTTCCTAATCAGATCTTCAACCTTCCTTCTTAACACAGGTGAGCCTATTTGCATTTACCACTTAAAGGTAAATGATACTGTTTCAGTTAGGAAAGTATTGAGGCAAAGTAAATCTTGAAAGCTGTAGTGTTTTGAACTAACTTTTCATAATCATCGAGTGGTGCTTATTCTTTGAAACATGCATATGGATTACTAGGTTCAAATATGTCACACCCTGTTTTGTTGACTCTATCAAATGTAGACCCTCATCTGTCATTTAACAACCATCTGGTGTCTGTTGGCAAAGAATTATTTCATCATCTGTAGAATATTGTTCATGTGAAGACTTCAGTCCTAAAGCAAATCTTCCGATATTCATATATTCAACATGATCTGGTAGTTTATTTGCTCCTGTAGATCTTAATTATTGTTATACAACATGTCATTTTTAAGCAGAAACATATTTAAATGTCCTTCAGACCCCCAGGCTTAGAATTAGATACTTAAGTCCACATTAGGCACCCAACAATACGCCTGCTGAGGATTCTGAGAACTGATAGGCATATACCACTTCCATCAACTCTAGGCCAAGTTCACAGAAGCTCAGCTGTCCTCACTGTGCTCAGTTAAGGCAGGGAGATGTTCAGTTAGGTCACTGATATTTAAATGTGAAGCGTGAATTGAAAACTGTAATTTTAAACATCAATACTTAAAGCTGTAGGCTATAATAATTTTGTTTAGATTAACAGACTTTGACAGCGTCTCTCTAATTTTCGAACTGTTCCTTTAATTTTGTATTGAAGTCTAATAGAGTATCACTAAATCATCCGATTAAGTAGAAATGAATTAATGGTTTCCCAAAACTTGATTTGGTGCCAAAATTTGAAACTATATGAAAGTAAAATATGAAAATTATGCAAAGCTTCTGCCAAATGTAGACCTTTGTTAAAACCTTCTGAAATAATACCAGTACTAGAATAAAGAATTCTTATCTCAAATTCTTTTAAAATGTTTGCGTACAGTTGTTGACTGTGCGCTGCTCTTCCTGGTGTTTGTTTATTTTTTAGGGGGAGGTTTTCAGTTTAGAGTTGAAACTTGACAAGATATGAAAACATAACATTCTATTTCCCCCAATTGTATTTCCTAAATGGAAATTCAGAAATTCTACAGCTTTTTTCATGGATGTTGCTGTGCTCAAAGGTGAGAGTAAAAGTGCCTGCAGGCAGACTCAAACACTTTTTTATGAAGAATTTTCTAACTTTTAGAATATGCATAAATATGTCTTGGCTGCTTCTTCACATTACATATCCTTCTGAAAACTGAATTATTCTTTTATTTATTCTGTGCTAATATTCAATATTTTATCTTTAGTTTAGATATATAGTGTAATCAGAATTCAGTTGTCACTAATAAGCTGATGAGTGTTTATATGTGGATACTAACCAGTAATGGGCCTAACTTGCAGTCAAAAGGACTTGTGAGGGGGTGGTGCTCAGTGTTCTATCTGTAGCATTAGAAAGCACAGAATATACTAGCTGCCCAAATTAATGTAGCAGCTTCTGCTGAGCTTGGCTATACTGCTGTGGATAGTTGAATGAAATAAGATGCAGTTTAATTGTAGGTTATGTATTTCTACCACTCTGATGAACTTCTTCACTATAAGTGATGAACTGCAATTAAAGTTATTAATTTTCAATGCTAAAGCTCTCTTGGTGTGGAATAGAAAGAAGACATCTAATTTTAAACAGCTGGCAAATCTTCAGATCTCCTTAGTTCTTATGCCTTATTTTCCTGCTTAAGATTCACAGACTGCCTCACCCTGGGTAATTGGGAATATTTCTTAGAAATTACTTTTTCTGTCCTTATCTGTTTGAAGATATATATTTTGTAACATGGTTAGTGGTAAGGTAGAATACTCCGAGAGAATCACTATGTATTCCAAAAGTTATTACATGAATATTCATAAGAAGAAAACTCTATTTCAGCATTTTATCCTAACCTTTGGCCTTGTGTATATCTTGCTCACTTGGATTAACCAAATACTGAAATAGAAATGAACAAGGAAACCCTTGTTAAAAGACATCATCTTGTATTAATTGTTCAGAGATTGGAACATTATTTGCTAAAATTAAGGTTTAAGAACTAAATTAAGGACTAAATTAAGAACACAGTGTAGAAGTTGGCTCGAGGTCATAATCAAAGCCAGAATTGCCAGCTTTCCTCATTGCGTATTTAATGCTGATGAACCCGCTGTTTAGCTTCAGTAGAAGCTAGCTGAACTGTTTTGAGTGTCAGGGCAAA
The DNA here is from genome assembly GCF_002078875.1 of Numida meleagris. Lineage (NCBI taxonomy): Eukaryota > Metazoa > Chordata > Aves > Galliformes > Numididae > Numida > Numida meleagris. The sequence goes on from NC_034410.1 coordinate 131,360,357, forward strand.
ATCATATACAGATAAAGAAATCCCAGCTTTTTAAGAATGTTGATATCCTTTTTTTTTTTTTCAATGTAGATGTGTCTTGGCATACCTGGCCGACCCATACAAGACCACTGTGCCACTTTTGCATTTTATGTGTGAATTTAGTGCTCCACCATATGCATTATGAGATGTCTCAAACTATGCTTTACACCTTTATTATTTTTTTTGACCTGACCTTCTCTTTGTAGCTTATTTACTTCTGTCTCAGTAGGAATCTAGGAAATAAAATGCTTCATGTCCTGAGGTACTTTGCTGTAGTGAAGGGGCAGTGTCTCTGTATCTACTCTTTTTCCTGTGCTCTCTGACCTTTTTGCCTCTGAATCTTCCAGCCCTACTGACTGTGCCTGGTATTTAGCAATACTGTAATGTTACTATTAATTTAAATGTCATCATTCTCCTTTTATTCTCTATTTTTTTTTCTTTTGTTTCTATGTCAGTTGATCACTTGTAAAATTTAATATTTTTTCTCATGCTATAATGCTCTCATACCTTACTATATTTGCTACACTTATTTTTTCTCCACTGATTCCATTTGCATTCTTGGCAAATGTGTTGTAGGTTAATGCTTGTCTGCTTTATTTTTGCTCCAGAGATTATTGAACAGGCCTGTCAGTTTTTTGACTGGTGACAATGTTTATGTTCTTCTCCTTAGGCTTTATGTTAGACTGCTTTTAAACTCTGCTGCCTGGTATTGCCAGATGGGAATAAGGCCCAGTTTCTTTCATTTTCATCAGCAGTTTCTGGCCGGTCTTTATAGTGCAGTTTCTGCTTTCACTGCTTGGCAAGTATTCTAAGAAAAGAAGATTTTGAGATAACGGACAGATATTTTTCTAATGTTCTTAATTATTTGAAACTAAACCATTTTGATCTTAATAAAAGAAAATTGTGTCATGCTATCTATAAAAGGGCTAAAACATGATCTTGAAAAAAGAAACAGAATCTAAATTGTGTATATACATGCATTATAAGAAAATGCTATGCCTAGGAGATAGTATATTTCAAACATTGAAATGTCATACATTGGTTTAGTGCTCACCAACTAACCTGTATGCCCATACACTTCTGCAACTTTGTGGTCCCGTGTTAAGAGAAGCAGTGGTCACCAGCCTCAATATAGGTACCAAAGAGCTCCATATCCTATTAACTGGAGATCCATTTGTTAGTTAGAACCAGAGAGCACCTGCTACATTCGCAGATTTAAGTATGCTGAATTTCTGGAACCCAATTGAACTAGCAGCTTAGTGCTCAGCTATTTGATCTGTCACATATGAGAGATTTCTTGGGCATGCCCAGAGACAGTTTCCTTGGGCACAGAAAAACTTGTGTTTAGAAACTTCTGTGGACAATAATGATGTGTGTGCCTGTGATTAGCAGCTGAGTGAACAGAAGAAAATCTAATCAACACTATCTTGCAAAGGCACTGATCAGCAAACCTGGGGCCATGTCTGACCCTGCTTCCCCTCTACTGGGTCTGATCCTGATCGTATATCCATGGGTTGACATCCCAGCCTCTAAGTCACAGCTTTGAAAGAAGAGGGCTGAAGAAGCCCTCAAGAGGAATGGTGACAGTACTATGGTGGGCAAAATGCGTTTTATGCTTAATTTCAGATTTGGGTAGTGCAGGCTGTACAGGAGGAATGGATCTGAAAACATGCTGGATTCTTCCTGCATTTTGGTGGAGGCTATCAAAATTCAAGGTTGCAGGAGACCCTGTGTCAGATCCAGTCTCATGCTTGATAATGAGCTGCTGTTTTACTCATTCCATTGAGAAGACAGCTTTTAGAAATTTATACCTTTCATAAACTTAGGGAGACATGACATTCTTCCACTTTTTTTTCCTGATATAACTTGTGGAAGATATTCCTCTAGTGCTAATACTTTCTCATTGCTTAACTAAGAAATTACACCTCATAAGTGCTTTTAGACATTCTGTCTGCATTAATGTGGCTCATAGCCACAATAGCCCTGTGGAGAGGGACTTGGGGGTCCTGGTGGACGAGAAGCTGGACGTGAGCCAGCAGTGTGCGCTGGCAGCCCAGAAGGCCAACTATGTTCTGGGCTGCATTAAAAGAGGAGTGGCCAGCAGGGAGAGGGAGGTGGTGGTCCCCCTCTACTCAGCTCTTGTGAGGCATGCAGGCCTGGGGCCCTCAGCACAAGAAAGAGATGGAGCTCTTGGAATGGGTCCAGAGGAGGGTGACCAAGACGATCAGAGGGCTGGAGCACCTCTCCTGTGAAGAAAGGTTGAGGGAATTGGGCTTGTTTAGTTTGGAGAAGAGAAGGCTCCAGGGAGACCTCATTGTGGCCTTCCATTACTTGAAGGGAGCATATAATTGGGAGGGGGAACAATTGTTTTTGAGGGTGGATAGCAATAGGACAAGGGGGAATGGTTTGAAACTGAGACAGGGGTGATGTAGGTTAGATATTAGGAGGAAGTTTTTCACACACAGAGGGTGGTGACGCACTGGAACATGTTGCCCAGGAGGTTGTGGATGCCCCATCCCTGGAAGCATTCAAGGCCAGGCTGGATGTGGCTCTGAGCAGCCTGGTCTAGTGGTTGGTGACCCTGCACTCAGAAGGGGGTTGAAACTCAATGATCTTTGAGGTCCTTTTCAACCGAGGCCATTCTATGATTCTATGATTCTATGATAGACTCATTTCCAATGTGTAATTTCTAAGACTAGACTTTCATTTGGGTTATAATATTTGAGTAATGGAGAATTTGAAATTATCCTCTTTACTTCTTCAAAGTAGCTTCTTCAGCGTTTTCTTGTTTTTTCTGTCCATTCCCATATGATGGCTCTATGTATTAGTTGGCTCAAAAGCTCATTGTTTCACTTAATCACAAGTGATTAAGAAATTCCGTCACTAGCCCTAAGACCCTAAGATACTTTGACTGCCATATTTATGGGACAGAATCTTAATGACTTTTTCAGATCATAGTTTAGTCTTTCTTTTTTTTTTGTCAGCAAAAGTATGACATATGACCCTTTCTTTTTTGAAGCCAAATTCAGCGCAATTTCAGACTAACCAGATTTACTTGATATTTTTCTCCTTGAGTTAATTTCAGTTTCTACTCATGACCTCTTCACATTGCCTTGTTCTCAAGTAATGAGAATGTCAGCAATTATTTGTGTAATAGTCAGGCAGACTTTCTTGACCTCAGTTTAGTTTTGGTCAAGTGATCTCTTACATGCCTAGTGTTTTAACTACACAGAACTAGTCAGTACTTCGTACAAAAATAATCAGCTTGGTAAAATGTCCTCTTTCTTGTTCAGTGGATCAGCATATTTTTTTCCTGAAAATTTATTTTACTTTTTACCTCTTCTTTGTAAAATTTCATAAATACTCTGATTTCTTCTTATTAAATAAGCTTCTCATACAAATATTTCCACTTAATTTTTCAAAAATTCATATTATTTCTATATAATACTATTTTCACATTACTTTAGGCTGTATCACAGATTACTTTTTCTTTATATAAGGAATGGAAATGCACATAAAGCCTGGCTTTTTTCTGCAAGTTTATTTCTTAAAAATGAATCTGTGTTAGAAATATCCTCAAATTCCTTGGATTTATGAAACAGGAATGTTCTAATCAGTGTATTTTCTATTCCCTTTTTACTATTTTTACATATGTATCCTGAGGCTCTTATATTTTTATTGAATGTAGGTTTATTTCTATCTTCCTTCACTAAATTTACAAGGATAACACTAGTCTCATTTGCAGTCTGTACAAAATTCAAGCTTTTCCACTCTTATAATAATATGCATTAGATACATATTATTGACCTCTGTACATATTTTTGTCTAACATGGATTATTTTAAATTTTCATAGACCAAACAATTTCTGACACTTGCAAATTACTTTCTCTTAATTTTTCTAATTTTACTTTAGAATTAGTGACAAGTTGATTTCCTTATCTACTCACATTTCAGGTAAATTTCCTCCTTCATATTTTCCTTATTTACTAAAGAACTATTTTTTTTTACGGAGAAGACCTTAGCTGTAGATTTAATCTGAGTCAAAACACATACATGTATCCCTCCAATAAGTACTGCTCATAACTGAGAGGGTTTTCAAAATGGCACACAGACTGAAAAACTCATAGTAAATGTCACAAGTTTATATAGCTTGATGTTGCTGAGCACTCATGGAGTTATGCATAGCAAGTGGAAGAGATGTTATAATTTATAAAACGACTACAGTCTGGGGAGAAATTCTTTAAGATGATAATGACATTGATAACTCCCTTTTTTGTTTTGCTTTCTTGTTTCTAAGCTCAGACCTGGTTTTCTTGATTTTAACTGTCAGCAGCTTTGCTCTCAAAATAATGTTTTTAAATACAGGGCTACACCAACAGTTATATTGTAGGAAGGTCCTTAAAGGATATACATTCAAACAAATTCCTGTGCAAATTGAGTGTCTTTAAGAAATTTGTGTGCTAACTTCAGGAGAAATGTGTTTTTTAATGTATTTTGTGCTATTACGTTTATAATGTTATGTATGTAATGTATGTGCATGGAGATCTGGGGAGGGTGGATAGCATCAAATTGTCATACTCCTCCACGTATCATATTTGGCTTTGGTCAAATAAATTTGAATAAAATTAATCAATTTCCCCATTGCAGAAATGGATTTGAAAACTGGGTTATATTACTGATGTTAATATTCACAGGAATTTATTTGGATTGCATCAACAAATCACAGAAAAATGAAGTATATTAGAGAAAGCTTTAGATTTTCTAGTTCCAACTGTATTTCATGGGTGGTCAGATTTGAATTGCACCTACAAATAATGAATTTTAGAAATATGCAAGGTAAAAATTTTTTCTGCATATTGCTAATAAGTATGCCAATTTGTGCTCTAAGGAGTTTTATATGGACATCATTCAAAATCCCTGTGACTCATGCTTCACCAATCCAAGTGCATTTCCCCCACTGCATAGGAAGAACTTCACGCATATTTACAACAAACATAACAAAAGTATTATTACTTTGATGCATAAAATCCAAGACTGTAATCATAGAATCATAGCATCTTTTGCGTTAGAAGGGACATTTAAAGGTCATCTATTCCAACTCCCCTGCAGTGAACAGGGGCATGTACAGGTAGATCATGTTACTCAGAGCCACATCCATTCTGACCTTGTAAGTCTCCAAGTACGCGTCTTCCACCATCTCTCTGGACAAACTTTTCCAGTGCCTCACTATGCTTATTGTTAAAAACTTCTTCCTCTTATCCAGTCTAAATCTCCTCTCTTTACTTTGAAACCATTTCCCCTTGTACTATCACAACAGAACCTGCTAAAGAGTCCGTCCCCTTCTTTCTTACAGACCCCCTTTAGATACTGAAAGGTTGCTATCAGAACCTTCTCTTCTCCAGCCTAAACAGCCCCAGCTCTCTCAGCCTGTCCTTGCAGGGGAGATGTTCCTTCCCTTGGATCATTTTTGTGGCCTTTCTCTGGATATGCTCTAACAGATCCACATATCTCCTGTACTGAGAGCTCCACATCTGAATGCAGTACTCCAGATGAGATCTCACCAGTACAGAGTCTCTCAATTTCAATTTTGGATACAGCTCAAAATCTTGCACAATCCACACTGTCGGTTGAGTTTAACATAGATAAGAGAAGTATAGAAAAGTAATGAAGGAGAGAAATACAAACAATAACCTCCCTCAGCCTGCTGGCCATGCTTCTTTTGATGCGTCCCAGGATATGGCTGTCTTTCTGGGCTTCAAGGGCACATTTCTGGCTCACGCCCAGCTTGCCATCCACCAGTACCCCCAAGTTCTTTTCAGCAGGACTGGTAATGTAACGTAATGTATCTGCCAGAGAAAAAAGTATATCAGCACAGAACTAGGAAAAGATTGATGATAGTAATACATAATCCGTTGGATTTTTCCCATAGTTCAGTTATCTACACTTTCAGAAAATCTTCCCCTGGCACAACTTAAGATCATTCCGTCTCATCCTGTTGCTAGTTACATGGGAGAAGAGACCAACATCCACTTCACTACAACCTCCTTTCAGAGAGTTGTAGAGCACGACAGGGTATCCCCTGAGCCTCCACTTCTTCAAACTGAATGATCCTCATTCCCATAACTAGTCTGACTGTTAAAGACAGAAGTAAAGAAGGCATTGAGAACCTTAGCATGTTTCTCATCCTTGATGGCAATGTCCTCCACCATATCCAGTAAAGGATGGAGATTCTCTTTGGTCCTCCTCTTGCTGTTAACATATTTGTAAAAACATTTTTTGTTATCTTTAACAATAGTAGCCAGTTTAAGTTCTTGCTGGGCTTTCACCTTTCTAATTTTTCCTCTGTGTATCCTAGCAACAGTCTTCTCAAGTTGCCTGTCCTTTCTCCCAAGTTTTTTTTTTTTTTTCTTTTTCCTGTCTTCTTTTCCCAGAGTCTAAGCAAAATTCCCTATTCAGTCACACTGGTCTTCTTCCCCACCAGCTCATCTTATGGCACATGGGGACAGTCTGTTCCTGTGCATTTAAAATTCCTTCTTGAGGAATGTCCAGTCTTCCTGGACAACTTTACCATTCAGGACTGATTCACAAGGGACTCTCCCTACCAATATCTTAAATAGTTCAAATTCTGCACTTCAGAATTCCAGTTTTCTTGACTGTCCTCCTGACTTCAGCAAGAATGAAGAACTCTATCATTTCATTGTCACTATGCCTGAGGCAGTTTCTGATCACCACATCTCCAACAGGTAAACAGCAGGCCCAGCAGGGCACTTCCACTGATAGGATCCCTGAACTAGCTGTTTCAGGAACTTATCTTCCATGTATTCCAGGACCCTCCTAGACTGCTTCCAGTCTGCTGTATTGTATTTAGTGCAAATATCAGGTAAGTTGAAGTGCACCATGAGAACAAGACCTAGCGATTGTGTGACTTCTGCTAGCTACCTATAAAATGCTTCATCTGTCTCTTCATTCTGGTTGGGTGGTCTGTAGCAGAATCCCAACAGTATGTCAGCCTTGTTGGCTTTCCCCTTATCCTTACCCATAAGGACTCAAATTTATCATTCCCAGCACTGAGCTCTGCAAAACTCTCTCAAAACACTTCCTAACATGGGGAGCCACTGCCCCTCCTTCCTTACCCATCCCATGTAAAGAGCCTATAACTCTCCATTACAGCACTCCAGTCACGGGAGTGACCCCCCTATGTTTTGGTGATGGTGACTAAATCATAATTTTCCTTCTGCACAATAGCTCCTCCTGTTTGTTACATATGCTATGTGCATTGGTGTAGATGTGCTTCAGATGGGATGTTGGTCTCACCTCTAGCCCTGGCATTCTGCCCCTAGGCTCATCTCTCATGAGCCTGGTTTAATCTTCTTCTTCAAACTTAATTTTGAATAGAAGAATGGAAGGAAAAAAAAACAGAATATAGAGAAAGGCCTAAGAATCTGTTAAAAACAACTTGCTCAAATGTTTGACAGGAGAAAGGGCTTGTCTATGATAATCTCAGTTAGCAAAACAGTTTGGAAAGTATCATTTAAAATGTTGTTTGTTGGAGCTGATACTGTAAGGAAATTGAGAATAGTATAGTTAATCTCTAGATGATGGCAACATAGAGTTGCCGTCATCATGCAGCATCAAATGAACCTCTGATCCACATGTAACATACCATGCAGACCGCGTCTCTTTTACAGGACTTACAAGAAAACATTATTTTTCATTATTTCTCTCTTGTCCAGCAAAACAGATGCTCATGAGTAAGTTCTTTATTTCACTTTGTGATAAAGGTAAGGACACACAGCTAATACAGTCACTTGCACAGCGTGTGAGCTGCTTGCTGCTCCTCTGTTAAAAGGAGACAGCTGAGGTTAGCCTGTAGCCAGCAAGGCAGCATAGCCTAAAGGCCTTGTCTGAGTCTCCTCAGTTTAACTATTATGTGGATCAGTAACTCCTTGATGTACAATAGTCCACTGGACAATTGGTCACTATCACTATATAAAGCCTAGCATCCTTTTTTTCTCTCTTAAGTATTTTGTTTGCAATCTACTTTTATCTCAATGCTAAGTTCTTGAAAACATTATGATTACTTGTAATAATTACTATCACTGTGTATTTATTTATTTATTTATTTTAATGGGCCATAATAATGGTAATAATTGCCATAATAATTGGAACTATTTCATTCATCAACTGCTGGCAAAAGTGTAGATTCTATTAACATCTTAGAATTTGTTTCTTTCACTGTATGAAAATCAGTGGAAGATTTAAGTCCTCATGTTTCTCATAATATGTCTGTAGTTGTCTCAGGAAAAGCCTGTTACTTCAGTGCCTTTATAACTAAATTTACTTTCCTTTTCCTATCAGCATTCAGAACTGAATGGACTTCTTAGCAATATCACTGGTGAATCTTCCAATCGAGAGAACCAGTATAGCTGTATTTTCTTATCTCTTTTACACACTCATACTAGTTTTTTAGTCAGAGCTCTCAAAAGAGTTCTGTAGCTTTTAAAAGTAATTTTCTTCCTTAATTTGCTTTTTAAAATAAAATTAGAATTAGAAAATTTAGAAACAGAGAAATGAGAAATCTAAGGACCTAAAAGCAAATGTGGTATAGATCAAAGACATTTACATCACTGGATATGATGCACTCCATACCATTTCTGTATGTTAAAAAGTCCCTGAAAATAAATAGTCAAGAGTACAAGATAGAAATTGCTATTCCAAGCACTTCTTAATATTACAAGTATGAATGTGAGAACTATGAGCGTACCCTGACCTGGTGACTTGAATGGACTTCCATTTTAAATGAAACATGTATTATCTGTAGTTTTTCATTTTTGATTTCAGGTGTTCATTTGTATTTTTCTCCTTCATTACTTTTCTATACTTCTCTTATCTCAGTTAAACTGGACTTACAGTGGGGATTGTGCAATATTTTGAACTGTATCCAAAATTGAAATTGAGAGACTTTGCTGGCTGCTTCAAGGAGTTTCTCTCCCCTTGGGGGGAACCTACAGTCCGTAACTTTACTTTCTGCTTTAAAGATTTTTGACAACTGACATTGAATCTTGACAGAGCTGGATGGCTCAGCATATAGCTCGCATTTAGTCTAGAAAGCATTTAGGAACTGTTTGTTCCTCTACCTAACTCCCCTGATAGATTTTAGTCTACAGGGTTTTCTAAGATTGTGCCAAGCACACCATTAGTGGCAAATTCTCTGCAAAATACAATGATGATTCTGCTTTCTTCTGAAAGCAGAAAGAAAAAAGCTTTCTATTTTTGTTGAATTACTACTGTACTCAAGTCTTTTAGTCTACGTTCCAGTACATATAGCCCTGCTGTTACTAGTAACAGGCCACTGAGACTTTGCACCGTCTCTAAAAGGCTTCAGGATGGAGGCTTGCTTTGTCTGAAATTACCTTGTCCTGGCTCGAGCCTCTTCCCTTGCCTTGCCTTGCCTTGCCTTGCCTTGCCTTGCCTTGCCTTCTTCCCTTCCCTTCCCTTCCCTTCCCTTCCCTTCCCTTCCCTTCCCTTCCCTTCCCTTCCCTTCCCTTCCCTTCCCTTCCCTTCCCTTCCCTTCCCTTCCCTTCCCTTCCCATTTTATTAATTTTTAAGCATATTAATGAAAAAAATTCATCTTTCAGTTATTTGGTGATTTGATAATGTTAGTAAACTTTTAACTGGACTAACCATTTTAGCTGTTGTACACTTAAAACTTTAAATGGTTAATAAATTCCTGGCATCCCATAAATGGTGTGTTCCTATTTTTGCAGATGAGAAGATTCTGAGGATTTGTATTCTCAAAATAGGATACATGGATATGTTATCTCCTCTGTCTGTAAGATTTATATCTCTTCTTATAAATTATTATATATTACAAAGAAGCCTATGATAGCATGATTCTGAGATTTCATTCTGTGCCTTCCCATATCTGCATGTCATTTATAGTCCTAGCTAAACTAGTCTCATTTTACATAAAGTTAATTCAGAATCACAGAATCATAGGGGCTGGAAGGGACCTCTAGAGATCATTCAGTCCAACCCCTCTGCCAATGCAGGCTCCCTACAGCAAGTTGCACAGGTAGGTGTCCAGGCAGGTCTTGAACGTCTCCAGAGAAGAAGACTCCACAACCTCTCTGGGCATCCCGTTCCAGTGCTCTGTCACCCTTACTGTGAAGAAGTTCTTACGCACATTTGGGAAAGCTGTTTTGCCTTTTCAAGATTATGCAACAATCTGATTATTGTTTTACTGACACTTTTAAAGATGTTATATATGATACATAACCTAACAGAAATGTGTGAATGGATTCTGAATCCAAGTTCCTCTGTTTTTGTCACTCATTTGAATACATCTTCATTGACTTCCTCATGAGTCTTTCAGTTTCACACTTAAGTTTCTTCTGGGAATTCTCAATTGCTGAAATGGTATTACACTTACCGGGAAAGAAGCTGTCTAGACATCTGGTAATATCATGCATTTTTATGCCAGTGAATCAAAAAGTGCTTTATAAGCAAAGAGAGTACTAACAGTTTAATATTATAGAGGAATCACATCAGCTTTCAGATACAGCATTCTCTAAGATGTATCATTTAGAATAAGGGATGTAAAAAACCATCTAGTTATTACTTCAGGATGATTTACCATAAGTATTCACACTATCATGAACAGGATGCAATTTGTTATAGCATGCGTACATGTTGCAGGATTAGGGTGGCCACGGATCACTTGAGCGACTGTACGAGCAAGGAAGTACTGCAGAGTGTGTGTATGGAGTAGTTCTGGGTGGATGGTTGGCAGGGCCTAGGGGTCCTTGGGTGGGGCGGAGCCCAAGGACAGAAGTATCAGGAGGTTAACTGTTGGGCACAGGGGGGGTGGTTGCTGTTTGGCTTTGTTTGTTCAACAAGTTGTAATCACCAATCAGAGGATGGGGCTGGGGTAGCCCCACCAATGGCAGTTTGCCAGGTGTAACTCAGTTTCTATATATGTTGTGAAGTACTCCATTAAAGTTGAAGCTTGTGTACTCATATTGAGATTGTTGTGCTTCCCGCACCGTGTAGCGTTCGGCTCTAAATTCCTGGAAAATCCGCGGCACGTACACATATAAGTAGGTATAGTATCATTACCCAGCTGACACTTTGTCCTAATCACAGAGTAGATTACACTGTCATCAGGGCATTTGCATGGTTTGTGTCAAATAAGATACTTCTAGCAGACCTCTGGCTTCTCATGTCATACATGCCACATTTTGTTGGTGGTGGAAGGGAAAGATGTTAAATTTTTTTTGGTGTAAATTCCTCACACCAGTTTGAAAAAAATATATATAACTGTTTCTTATTCCATAGACAATATAAAAGATAAATCCTAGAGAAATCTGGCTATACGTTCTCTCTCTAAAACATTTCTTTTTTTGTATACGTTCAAAGACATGAACAGTAGCCAGAGAATTTTAGGAAACAATTTAAACATTTAGAAATATGTGGCTGCAAGAAAACAAGACTGACTGTAGACTCAAGCAGTCTAACAACAGTGTTTGGTTTCATTTTCTGATCAGGTCTGAAATCAAACTTTTGGAAATAGATGAGGAGTGGATTTATGTGACTTCTCCAAGTTTGGAAGTAATAGGTTGTTATTTAAAAGTTAAAAACAAAATTCCCCTAGTTTAAAGCAATATTTCATGTATACTGAATTTGGGAACATAATTAACTTGCAGTACTGTTAAGAAAAATTGTTTTCCTTTCTGAATAATTTGCCATTTTAAAAATTCACTACTGTTCTTGGTTATTTGTTTGCAAATGGCATTGCTGTCTGGATTATTTTTTGGGGCCCTCCCTAAAAGTCAAGTGTTTTTGCAGCTGGTGAACTTGAAGTAATTAAGTGACAGGAATTCATCTTGCCAAATGCAAAATGAAGACAATTAAAAGAATAAGAATATAATTTTGAATGTAATCCTTCACATAATCAAATACTATTTTTTTTTTAATGCAGAATCACTGCAGTTTGAAAGAAATACATGGTAATATAGCTAGAAAATTTAAATTCTTATAACTGCACTTAAAAGTTTTTTTCTAATTTAAATTTCTAATAAATTTGATGATGTTATACAAAGGAGACTACTATGTGTTGGTTTTTTTTTTTTTTTTTTTTGTGACACAATAAATATATCTTGTTTTGTGTACAAATAAGTAATGAAGCCGCCAGTACCCAACCCAGAATCCCCTCAGTCCTTCCCTGACTCATCAAGGTCACAACAGGGCTCATCTCCAGCTCCCTGCAGCTCTACCCTACACCAATGTGTAGGTCCCCAGTGTGAAAGACACAGTCTAGCCTGTGTCCAGAGAGATGCCCAGTATGGGGCGGGAGCTGTTCTCAATTAGCTCTGGTCCCTGGAGGTGTACATGTCCTACCTTCAAGGCCCCCATGATTCCCCGTGCCTGGTTCCTGTGGAGCTGCTAACCCTCACTGGGCCCTGACACTTCACTTCTCAGCTGCGCAAAAGCTGTGAAAACAAAATTCCTAACATACTAATGAACAGTTCAAATACTTAAAATTTTCATCATGAGTTCTAATTATGCTACTTTGAATTAACTGAACATTAAAAAAAAAAGCACAATATATTTGAGTTTTTTTTAATATAAATTCCTGACTTTTCTTTTCTGAATGTTCTTACTTGTATAGATTTTTTCATTTTTATTTATTTGACATTAAAGAGAAAACAGTAATGTGGATATACTCAGGATTGCATTCTATATGGTAAATAAAAGTATGTATTTTTAACTAAAAAAATAATTGCGATATGAAGTTAATTAAAATGTTAAGTCTGTTCCCAGTCTTGAAGGGTCTCTTTCCTTCCCAGATAAGCTGGTTCAAATAGTTATAAGTAGTAGCAGTCATAAGAGTTTGAGAAATAACAGATTGTTTCATACCATTTAATTATACAGGAAGCTGTTAATTGTATTAAAGTGATTCTTGACCATTATTATGACATTAAATAAAGCATTAAAAGAAAAAAAAAGATGTCAAAAACTACTTGACATTAAATTTCAGATTTTCTTTCCAAAAGTTGTTTGTTTTATTTTGTTTGTTTTCCCACAGCTTCTGAGAAGGGAGGGTTTTCAAAGTGTAACATCAGTAAACACGGAAAAAAAAAAAAGCTTACTGATAATGGCTACAGGAAAAAATGACCTTTTTTATTGTTCTACATATTCACGTGCATAGAATTGCAACACTTTTCCCAGACATCACTGTATTTTAATGGTAGGAGATAAAAGTGGTCAGGTTCCCACTCTAGTTAAGGTAAGGAGATTTTTTTTTTTTTTTTTGGTCATTCTAGCTTATATATATTTCCCTTTATCTGTTCAAGGCAATTCTGTCTGTCTGCTTGCCATCAAATACATTACTTCAAGACATTTGTATTATGTAACGATAGTACTACTGATGCAATTCTTCATTTTTATTAGCCATGTTATTATAAGTCTGCCAGGCTATATTGCTTTCAGAGAGGTTTTCTGTTAAGGGGAGAGAAAAAAATAAAAAAGAAGAAAAAGAGAAGTGCATCCCTATCTCAGTTATCTAGGTCTAGGAAAGTGGCTCCCAGCTGAATAAATGAATATCTCCTAAAATGCCCAGTACCTTCAACTCTTTTTAAAATGTGTCATGTAGACATTATCTAAGCCATTGAATCTTAGTTTTGATTGCTTGCACACTTCTGAAATTAAAGTACCAGATCCCTCAACAGATCATTGTAAAGGGGAATTTGCCTTTAATTTAGTTATGTTCATTTTTTTTTCTCAGAATTATATTCCTTAAGTCATCTTTTACCTCCAATATTTCTATGTCTATAAGTCTCTGAAATGGATTAATAGGTGCTATAATCTCATCACAAAAAAATATTTTCAAAGAGAGAAAGGAGGAGAGAACAATTAATCTTCTTCACAATTAATTAACCTCAGTTTAAATGGTGGAATTAATCAGAACTTTCCCTCAGGTACTTGGAGTTTGAAAGCTTTAATGAACTTTTTTTCACCATCAGTGGCATGACATAAAAATCATAAGATAAGAAAACGAGTTTAAAGATACTTCATTTCAGGCATTCTTTGGACATTAAGCAATTAAATGTTACAGTGACAGTGATAGTAATAGCAGTATTTGCACCTGGCAAGCATTTTATTTCTTTAATGCAATCAGCAATTATATGCTTGGATATTGCAGTATACAATCTTTAAGGATAAAGCTTTATGATCTGAGAAATTAGATACTGTGGAAGCAACCAGCAATCTAAGTCTGATTGTACAAATTACTTTCACATCTGTTGTTAAGACACTGAACTAAACACAGTGAAGCCTGCAATATATTTATCAATTTGTATGTTCCACTGCTAGAGTAATGCTAGAGCAATGTAAAGCATCTTTACATTTCATAGATACAGTTTAGAGCAGATGGTCACTGATTTATCTTCACTGTATGACTGAATCATAGCCATGTCAATGAGTGCTTCGGTTTTCCCATTTCCAGCACTACTACAGTCTAACATTACACTTAGTGAATATAATTAGAAATTTCTGTCACTCTCAATAATGAAACACGTATTTAATTTGATAAACTAGCTGGGAGAGTGCCTGTAAGCTTATTTTATATGTTGGTTGGAAAAAATTCACGTTGTCATCATGAAATGAAACATGAGACTCGCTGGTTAGATCAGATCTCTATATTCATTTACACTATGTATGACAACAAGAGAGATTAGGATGAAGTTCTGCCCTGCACTACATTCTCATTTTCTACAACACTATGAGGAAAACCCAGTGCTTCTCAAAATGGTGGAGGCTGTAGGAGGGGGATAGTGCTTCCTGTACTCCATTCTTTTCACCCACTAGCCAGATGAAATTAATTTTCATGTCATGCTGGACCTTCCCCTCATATGGCAGATCTCCTTTCAGAAATCTTCAGCATTACGTTATATAAAAAGCGTCTTAAATGAATTCAACTCTCATATTGCCATTTTTCACCATTACTGAAGTACGTGATAATGGAGCCTTCTTTTCCACATTCTCAGCCTGTCTCTAATAAACTATTTTCCTTTTTTTCCTACATTAGGATTTTTTTTTCTCTGAAGTTATGTGATATCTGCAAAGAGAAATTCTCAAATTATCAAGCATTTCTATATAATATCAAGTACATTATCACATACTCCTAACCTTGGAGTAGTCTTGTCATGTTCTGAACCAGGGCTCAGTAAACCATGAAAAGAAGTGAGACCTTGAACAGAGCCAATTATTCTACAGTTTGATACTGTTTAATCAGCAATAAATAAATAGATAAATATTTGTGGACAAGTTTTTTACATAAAGGAAAATCTCTTCTCATCCAGCCTCTCGATGAACACTGTTTTAACATCACCCTTCATGTGCTAAGAAATAGCAGGAACTGTATGCAACAAAACTGTTTTAGATTATGTCAGACAGATATTACTTGATGTGTTTGCAGGATACTGTCATTTACCATACATTTGAGTTGTCTGTTTTGAAAAGAAGCTGAGAGAAAGGTTTAAGATCTTGTGTTCATTTGTTAATTACTTTTTTTTTTTTACTTTATTATATCAGAATTAACTTCAGATGAAAAGAAAGACAAAAGAGAATATCTTTCCATTTCCTTGGGGGCAGGAAATAATAAACAGAAAACATCACCAACAAAAAACAATCAGACAGGCAAAAAGAATACCTTCTTTTCAATGAATAATCCAGTTCAGAAGGAGTCATGTTTACCACTGCTAGGTAAATTTGAATTCCACCTTCCACATCCTTATGTACCCACTTGCACACAGTCATCACTTTCATAGAATCACAGAATTATAGAATGGCCTGGGTTGTGCTCCAGCCCTCTGATCATCTTGGTCGCCCTCCTCTGGACCCATTCCAAGAGCTCCATCTCCTTCTTGTGCTGAGGGCTCCAGGCCTGCATGCCGTACTCCAGACGGGGCCTCACAAGAGCTGAGTAGAGGGGGACCACCACCTCCCTCTCCCTGCTGGCCACTCCTCTTTTAATGCAGCCCAGAACATAGTTGGCCTTCTGGGCTGCCAGCGCACACTGCTGGCTCACGTCCAGCTTCTCATCCGCCGCTTTGAAATGTACCTGCCTTGTATTTAAAACTGTTAAGTACTTCTGTTCCTCTGATTTCATCACAGAAATAGAAGATAAAAATTGGGAATGAGTCAATAATTTTATTCTGACTACAAGATAGAACATTCATATATTTTTCTGAAGCTTTGGTGTTTGTACACAAGTGTTTTCCTATGATATGACGCCCAAATAGATTTGCAGTGTCTGGAGTTTTGCTCCGTTGGAGTTTCAACTATGAAATTCCCCTGAAGAAACACTCTGCCAGTTGTATGAGTAATTATCACTGAACCTAAAGTGTTTTTCAGAAATACATTTTTTTATCACATTTTCCCTCCAAGAACTATTGAAATAAACAAAGTTTGCCTTTGACTGCATTGTACATTATGATAAAGATGATAAATTCATGTTCAGTAGAAAAAAATGAAATTACCATTACTGTTAAAATGCTAATTTGACTTTTTAAGCAGGAAATATATAATTAATTTTAACTTTGGATACTTGTATGTCGTATTTTCCTCTTACACTGCCAGTGTAGAAAGTTGTTATACTGCTTTCTTTAGCCTTAAAGTACATTGAATAACAGAATTTAATAACAGAATTCCATTAGCATGAATATAGGGATTTTTCCAGAAGGATGCATTTGAAAAATGTTATCCATTGAATATCGGAGCCACTAGGATTTCTTTCTAAGCAAGCTGGTGATATTAATGGAGTGCTTTTTTTCCCTCAAATGATTTCTTTAGACAGCATATTGAGTTTGAGGAGACACCATGTAAAAAAGTGTTGTCTTTTTCTTTTTTCTTTTTTTTTTTAACCTCATATTACCTGGGGATTTATACAGCTGACACAAAGTAGAATCTGTAATTGCGAGAATATACGTCAGCAAATATATAAATTGACTAAACTGTAAAATTAGAGAAGTCTTTCTATGCTTGGATTTTAAAGTTTTACACTGAAAAGTGTATAGGTAGATATTCTACTTGTGTTCTCTTCAGAAGAATGAATTTTACTGTTATTTTAAGCCACAAGATATATTTTTATCTTCAGCAACATCTCTTAGCTTGAATCAATCTTCCAGAATATTTTCTGGAACATATCATGTGAAACTTTTTTTTTTTACGTTAATGATATCTCTGCTGCTCTTATTGTGCATAGGGATAACTGAATTCCATGGTTGACAGCAATAGCAGAATTATGTTCAGGATGCTAAATAACTTTTTCACAGAAATCTTTTTGTTTGTTTTGTTGGAAGAAAGGGCTGATTTGTGAAACAATGAAAGATACTGATTTGGCAAGGAGTTATTTCAACCTAAAGTTTGCTGCATTGATTCAGGGATCATGCAGACAATATCATACACTATCATATCAGCTACTGTAGGTTAAAATGTTTGTGGCTGACCTTTCCTAATAGTCCTTAAACTTTCATTTTGAGGGTTGATAAATGTATGGAAAGATACGAGGAAAAGTCAAACCACTTAAAAATTAATTTGTTTTGGTATTTTCCACTGTACGTAAATTTGATTAAAGCAAAAGAATAAAGTAATCAGAAATTAATTTTTGTTTTTGTTTTATGATAATTCATTTCTTTATATGTAATAGCTTAGGTTCTGAAGAATCATGGCATAATGCATAAACTGGACTGTAATGTATTTCAAACAGTTTGACATTGATGACTGATGGTGCAATTTTTGATTCGGAAGGCTCTATGATGCATTATTCCTATTTCTGTGTGCTTATATGTGAAGTTCTTTTATAACGTATATGCAGCAAAGCTTTTGTAGAATTTACAAGGAATTTTTCATGAAACTTGTTTTTCATTATAAAATCATAATCTGTTTTAATTTTAATGTTTTGCTATAATGCAGTCAATGAAATATTAAGAAAATATTTTCTGTTTTAGGGTACAGGGATTGCACTGAGCTCCCAGGGCAGGGCTTGGTACTTGGCTAGGATTGCCTGGGCCTGAGCTCGTACCAGCTTGGATCAACAGCAACTACATGGTCACAGGACTGGCCTAAGCCAAATGTCTGTAATAGCTATGGATGGAGAAAGCTGGAGAAATCCAACCAGTCACCTCCAGGCATGCTCCTTGGGGCCAGGGGAGGCAGTGGGTCACCTTCTTGGCAGAGTCCAGACACCAGTGTGAGGCAAGCAATCTAGTATAGAAGAATGCATAAAAATAGATTCAGAATATCCAGGTGTGACAAGGAAAGAATTTCCACTACCACAAACATCATATTTCTCTTGAGGAAGACTTCAGGATACTTACAATGCATTGTACCCTCCTCCGTGTCCATTCTTCTTGGGACAAACTGGTGCTGTTGACTTGAGGACACAGAGGAACATTGGAAGAGTGAGAATAACACTCTTATTAGAGAAAAAGGATAGAAGTTTTCCTAATAGCAATTTTAAAGATATTACTGAGACTTTGTTCATAAAAATGCACCAGCATTACTAAAACTGAAATAACAAAACAAAAATCATTACTAGCCTCTTATGAAATGTTAATCAACCACAAATTTCTTCTCTTGTATTACTAAAAAGTTTTGATCACACACATACACACAGATTTATAAATGCAGCCACCCTCTTGGGTTTGGGGGTTCCCTTACTTGTACACTTCTCTTATGGATGTTCCAGAATTGTGCACACCTGTGTAGCTCCTGACATATCACTCATTCTCATACTAGCAAGATGGCATTCCACTGGTTCATAGGTTCACACACCTGACCATAGGTTTCTATGTGCTGCAACCCATGCTGGTCTCCAGCACCTGGGATCAGACACTTTGTACCAGATGACAGGTCTTGATGCCAGTAGGGAGCAGTGCCCACTGCTGCATCTGCTCCAAGGTCTCTTCCTGTTAAAAGTATTCACACTTCATTTAAACCTCATTTCAAGCTGAATCCTTTGTTTCAAATGTCTTCATTTGATTTCCTGCCTACTGTTATATATGACTGATGATCACTGTCTTCTTTAACATGATGAGTTTTGGGTGAACACCCTTCCAAAGAATTTTGGGACTCCCACTGACATATATTACATATATTCAAATTTCTGTCTTTAGATATGCTGTTATCTGGGACAAAGGTGAGTCCCATGGGCACGCCACATCAGTATAAATGAGTAACCAAGTGAGAGAGTAATATAATGTGACATTTTAAGAGCAGGGTATTAAAAAACCATGGATTAAGAACGCAGCCATTCAGAGTTAGTTCTAGGAGACTTTCATGATAGTTTCCACAGCACAACTTCTCATACTATACTGGGATTTAATTTCCTTCCTCTTTCCACATTTCAGTTTCGTGTTTCGCTCCCTACTGTTGTTAACTGAATTGTACATTAGGTTCCATATCAAGTGTCCAATTTTTCATTTCCATTCACTTTACTTATTTACATCAGAATAAAGTCTATGTAAAACTTAATTAAATCAGGAAAGATTTAATTTTCACCATTTTGCAGATGCTGCACACAGATGTAATTGGCTACATAAGGTGAAAATCTTGCTGAGGGTATCAGTTCTGATGCAGGTGTGTTCTGCAGCCAAGTGGGACTGCGAAGTACAGGGGCTTTCCTGAGCTGGGGAGACTGCAGCAGAGCAGACACCCACCAGCAGCTGGCAGTTCTTAGGGAGAACTGAATATAGGAGGAGTAGTCTTCAGGCTGCAGGGAGTTGGACAGAAGTACCTCATGGGAAGCTGGTTTTGAAGATGCTGGAGTCCATCAGTGCTGGTCACTTTCTAAGCACCATGTCCTAAGAGCAGAGGAGCAAGCATGTAGTTGGGGCAGAAGAATGGCTTGGCTGACCAGATATCTTCCAGAGTTTAGGCTGAAAAAGAAAGCATATGGCCACAGCAAGTGAGGAGAGCAGCCCAGGAGAAACAGATCTGGGGATTCTCATTGAACATGACTCAAGAGTCTCTCCTGACAGCCAAAAGGGCCACCTGTACCTGGGGGGTGCATCAGGCATAGCATTGCTGCTTGGTCAAGGGAAGGTATTGTTCCAGTCTGCTCTGTCCTGGTGTAGCCTCATTTGAGCACTGTTTGCAGTTTGGGCTGCCAAAACATAAGAAGGATATAAAGCTATTAGAGAGTGCTGGATGGAGTGCAGTAAAGATGTTGATGAACATAGAGGGCAAGATGTTCAAGGAGTGTCTTTCAGGTTCCTCATGAGGGGAACAGAGCGACAGATGCAGGTCTCTGGTGACAGTGATAGGATCTAAGGAAACAGCATAAATCTGTGTCAGGGGAGGGTCAGGTTAGATATTACAAAAGGGTTCTCCACCAGCAGGGTGGCTGGTTACTGGAAGAGGCTCCTCAGGGCAGTGGTCAGGGCACCAAGCCTGCTGGAATTCAAGAAGCATTTGGACAGTGCTCTCAGAAATATGGTTTGAATGTGGGGTTGTCCTGTGTGGAGCCAGGAGTTGGACTTGTTGTTTGTTGTGGTTCCTTTCCAACTCAAAATATTCGATGACTCCATAATTCTATATAGCAATTTTTTATTCTGAATTCTAACAATCAATAAGATCTATGTACAACATTTGGCAGCTTAACCCTGTTGATTGCTCAAAAGATGTACAAGTAGATTCAATATATTCATAGTTAAATATTTGTACATACATCAGAGTATGCAGTAAAAGTTATGTGGATGAACAAGCATTTGAATTTTTCAGTGTAACTGATATCTTCCCAAATTTTTCATAGTTTGGGACAGGGAAATGAGATAAGAAAGGAACAGACCCAGAAGCCATAATTAGATATATTTTTGATGTGATAATATTATGTGATATAGTACTTATTAATCCAGATCCAGCTAGGAGAGAAACAAATGGTAGATTGTCCAGAGGGTCTGGTGAAAGCCTAGATGATGCTAGAAAGGAAAAGTTAACAAGAGTGATATTTAACAAAATGGTTATGGGAGAAAGAACAAAGGAAGAAACAGATCTGCTGGGACATTGTTATAAGATCTGGCACCAGGAGATGCCCAATGTAACTTTGTAAATACATTCATTTCCACAAAAGAGGAACAAAATCCACACACGACTGGAAAGAAGAAACCTATGACATTTTGTTCCCTTCACATAATATAAGGCATGTGTCTATCTTGGGCATTGTGCAACTCTGGTTTTAAGCACTGGCTGCCAAAATTAACAAAGCTTGTCCCGAAATTCTGAGATTTACATGCTAAGCATGTTGGTGATGCCATCTTTTGACCTGCAGTTCTTTCTTCGTAATCAAGGTGTTTTTTTCCTCCCAGAGAAACTTCAGATATAAAACTGTAATAAGGAAAGGCACTGAAATAAAGAGTAAATTGGTTGTTTTTTTTTTTTTTTGGTTTTTTTTTGAAAAGTAAAGCTCTACAAAATACAGTGGAAACAGTAGTGGAAATGCACTGTCCTTATCTACTACAATCAAACTCCTTTTCAGAACAGAACAAACTGCATATTTTTTAAAAAAACTTTAATAACTTATAGTTGCATTTGCAATTATATTCTAATCTCTTTAAAGCAATATGAAGTACCTGGTTTACAAAGACTTAAAGACAGCTAAACATTGTCAATTTAAAATTTTCACTAAACTAACTGATTTCTTATTAGTGGATCCATTAATCATCTTTCTTCCGTGGGTTTTTTTTCTTTTTTTTAATCTGAGTTTAAGACTACCAGCTTATTTTTTCAGTTTAATTTAGCATGTTAAAATTTGGGCCATTGACAATAGGAACAAAAGGAGTTAAAAAGACCAAATTAGCTGTCTGGGAGGTGAAATGGTAGAGTTTATGATGAATTGAATAAAATTATGTTCTGAGTTATTTAGAAGAGGGTTTACAACTTCACTAGATACTTCATTAGTCTACTTTAGAGATTAGAATATGAATAAGCCATATGCATTTGTGTGCATCTTCTGCTCAATTAAAATGAAAATGTTAGCCATAAAGACAAGGCTGTGAATCCTGAGTTCTCTAAGGAATTTCAGAAGATACCCTGTTGTTTTAAAATTGATGTTTTATGAAACAGAGTACATTTTCTTGATCCAGGAGGATACAAAAGTTCTAGAACTGAACAGATATTGATTTTAAAGCTCTCTTCCATTAGCTTTAATTAGGTTTTAGTGGGTCAGAATTTCTGAAAATTAAGTCTATCAAGCAAAATTACATTACTATTGATCCCAGAGCCTAAGTGACAAAGGAATGTTTGGAAAATTAGCATTAATAAGGTGGATCGATATCTACAATATCTGAATTCTCAATAAGAAATTTTAATTAGTCAGTATATCAAATTAATCTTTGAATTGAGCCTCTCTGTGTCTCTTTTTCCTGGTTTCCAAAGGGAAATGGCAGAGAGAAATATGTGTTTAAGGGAAATACAAACTGCTTTGTACTGATAATGGTAAATTAACCCAAAATCAAATCAAAATTAGATTTCCTGTGGAACCTATGTTGCTATGTTTAAAACTAGACTGGTGTGATTTCATGACAGTCTACCATGTAACCAAGCATCAAGAGAAGTAAAATGTACAGGAATTATATCAATTTTCACTGTTGTTTGTTTTAATGTGCCTCTTTTCCAGAAGTTTTATTTATGTAGTATCTTAGCTAACACCACTGTGAATAGCATGACTTGATGCATGCTTTCACTGTCCTCTGTAAATTGAATAAAATAAGTAGATAATGTGTGAAATATCCTAGTGGACGTCCTTGATTAATCACAGCTCAGATTCACTTCCTGCAGATTGTGTCATGATTCAGTCTCTTCGTACTGTATTCACAGTCTCACTCTTTAACATATTTTCTTCTGTAACATTCTTATTAATGTTTCTTCTTTGTAAATCACAGCTCATTATTTCTCTGAAAGTGCTGAAGAATTCTCTGGTCAAATAGCTGAAAACTGTTACTTTATGGTGGTCTTCCAAATCACATTGTTCTAAATTTATATTTTAAGGATAAAAAGGAAAATTATGTGTGCATATTGCTTAACAAAAAATCAGTCATAAATACATACCAGTTTTACCAGAGTGAAATCCGCAGCATGTCCTAGATAAGATATTCTAGTGGTCAATAGCTATTTCTCAAAAACACTTTATGTTTTGTATATTATTTGTAGTCTGGATGCATTTGATCTCCTTTTTATATTAAAATATGCATTAGAAAGCTCTTGGCATTTAGTAATATATTAACTATTATGAAACTTAAGGGTTATAGACAGCTTTTCATCTCCTTAGTTTCTGAGTCCAAAGCTGAAGATTTTCATGAAGAATTTATGGTAGAAAGTTCTTCCTTACTAATTTGCCCTTTTCGTTTTTGTTGGTCATAAAGATAAATGTTAAAAGAAGCCACACTGAGCAGTATGATAAAATTAATAAATATAATTTGTGATGTGTATGCAAAATACCCCAGGTCGAATTTGAAACTTTGAAGCAGTTCAGTCTAATGACAAGATTGTACTGTAGTACTAAATTAACAAGAAAATAATATATTTAATCCTTTCACTACAGAGTAACACAACATTAGACTTCAGCCTCCTTAAATTTTCATCACAAAGCAGACTGTAGAGGCAGTGTAACATTCTTATTGTACTTTTCAAATTGTTTCAGCATCCACAAGTAGCTATGTTGTATCAGTTTTACTACCCCACTTCAGTTTACATGTTCGTGAATTAACTATCTTTTAAGCCACTGCATCAAACTATTTCCTCATTTTTGGATGGTAGGTCACAATCTCTTTTAAGGCCCTGAATAATTCACATGCTCTGGAATATAGCTTTCCCTTTTATGTCCATTTAGCTTTCTTCTAATTAGAAACTGCTATCTGATATCCAATAAGATACTGAATTATTTTGGCAACTACTGTGTTCCTGTATCTTTTGGATAGCATCCTCAAGAATCCAGGTTTTCAGTATGAACTTGGCACTATCACAGTGAAGTTATCACTGATATAAAATTATTAGTAGTCTATAAATGATGGATAAGAATTATAGTTTCCTGTGTGACATTGTAAAAGTTTGTAAATGAGTAATAGTGGAATCACTATGCTTACATTTTTAAAAACCCTTCAAAATAAAAAATTCTCCAGTTGTGAATCACACCTTTCAGATTTATTCGTAAGCCCAACAACCATTTTGACCTACTTCTGCTTAAGATACACCAAGAAAATATAAAGGATTGGTTTCTGTATACTCTATTGTTGGTAACTTACTCTAGTTTAGAGTGGATAACATTAACACTTAGATTCAAAGGCAGGCCATAAAATACACTAGCAAATAGAGGATTTTTCCCAGGGTCTCTGAACCTGCACAGACTGCTAACATATCCTGCCTTCAAAATTTCAGTGAACAGTGTTGACAGAGAGAAAAATCACCACTGCAACCCTACTCCTACACATGTACATCTGCTTTATTATCAAGTCAGAAGCTCCACTAAATTCATTGAGAATTTTTAATAGAGCTGAATTAATTAGGTATTTCAGTAGGAAAACACAGAATTAAATGTTCATTTCAGTGACTAAGCAGAGGTGAACCACAAAATGCAATTTCCAACATTCTTCTTGTAGCATATGTTATATTCGGTGGCATAAGCCTATACATCAAAGTGCAGATCATCACTGGATGTGGTGCTCAGGGACCTGATGTAGTGGTGGGTTGTTAGAGTTAGAGTAGTATGGTTAGGTTGCGGTTGGACTTGATGATCTTGAAGGTCTTTTCCAACCTGAGCAATTCTATGATTCTATGATTCTGTGATCATACATATACAATCCTTATACAGTGCCAGATGGTATTTCTTTTCATTAAACTGTATTTTTTGAATGATGCTCATTCAAATGACAAAAACATCTTCTTTTCTTCACTTGAAAAACAGAAGTTTTTTTGTGTTTTTTTTTTTCCAAGAAATGGAAGGTTGCTTAATATGCATCTATTCCTTGCCAAAATTATCTATAGTCTGGATGCACAGATTGTTAGAGATTCAAATTGTTACTGAATTCAAGTGGAAAAATACAAGTGTGAGCTTGTATGGTAAAAATATGTACTGTGGTGGGAAAGTGCTAGCCACAAATGTTTCTAAAAGAATCATTGTCATATCACCAGTTGTTTGTTTGAATAGTAAATAACTACACCCATAGGCATATGTAGCATGAATTAAATAATATTCTACCTTGTCTTGTTCTTTTCCAGTGTGAAGTTAAATACTCTTGGCCAGAAAAAAAAAAAGGATACAATTTTAGCAGCAGAAAGAGAATGACAATAAACACATAGCAGCCATGGAGATATTAGAACTAATATAGAAATATTTTTTGTGCTGTATCCAGAATTTTGAATTAAGACATGACAGTATCAGAGTACTGGTTGATTAGCAAGTGGGTCATATTTTATGTGCTTTACTTTCATAATATTTTAGCAGGCACAGTGTCATAATTAACCAACAGATCTGATAAAAAAGAGGAACTATATTACTACAAGCTACTCATAAATGAATATGCTGTATGTACAGTTGCATTTTCTTCTTTCTCATCTAATTTAATTTTCTCTGAAAGTCTGTGCCTTAAGACACATTCTCTTTTTCCCTTCTTTCCTGATAGAGCTGTGAAAGATTAGCTAGTGATACATGAAAAAAGACAGCAAGGCACACAATTTGCTTTTAAATACTGTTTTGGGATAGGGTTTCTGTTTTCTTCACAATATTGTGTATTAAAATGAATCAAAATCTCCAATGAAATACTCACTTCTGAGAGTATAACAAACTTGTACTTGCAGAGTAATGCATAAAAACTGATGGAAGAATTTTAACTAGCTCAATTAACTGGGAAGATTCTTAATTCTCCAACTGGTCAGATATGTTTCTGTTTAGAGAACTTGAGACTGAAGCTGAGATAGCTGATTTTAGTTAACAAAAGACCAAGCTGAAAAGAATCCTAACTTCCTGCCCTCCCTCTCTCTGATTTCTGCTTAGCAGCCAATACAAGTATCTTAAAAAAAAATAAAAAATAAAAAATAAAAAATAAAAAATAAAAAATAAAAAATCACGAACAGAGCTGAAAAGAAATGCTGAACAAATAATGGATTTTTTTTTTCAGTTCACTGGAGGGTCTACAGACAACAACAAAATGTTACCAGCAGTACTTAAAAGGGTTTTTTCCCCCCCTATACTTGGGATGAAACAAAATGCAACAGAAATTGATTAAGCAAAACCACTTATCTCATGTAAAAATGAAATATTAAAAATTATTCTGGATAGTTAAAATCAAAAGCTAACTTCAAATCCATTTTTTAATCTAATATTAAATGAGTGGCTTCAATATTTTGGAGGACAGAAGGATATAAATTCTGAATTTAAAATTTGTACTATTTGTCTGAGGATGTATACATACATAAATGAAACACAACTTAAAAGTTTTGAAGAACAATATGAAATTCATGCTGTAGCCAATCATTTAGAATTTAGGTGATTCTGTTCCAAATAATTTGTCAGGCTAAATCAATTACAGTATTATGTTAATATACTTCTTACGTTAAAATGTGTAATAAAATATTAGTGTTTATCAACATTGTTTTTCTCCTAAAGCCAAAATATAACATCATACCAGACCTTATGAAGAAAATCGTCTCTGTCCCAACTTGTTCCACGTCATTTACATCATGCTCAAGTCCCACAGTTTCCCATATCTCTTAACTAACTACTATCATCTATCCTGCTTTTTTATATGCACACACACATACCATTCCTGTGTCTATTGGCATCTCAGTAAATTGTCTGTGAAGTTCATTGCAGGGAAAGGTGCTGGCTTGAAGGCTGGGGCCAGAAAGTGGTGGTGAATGGAGTTAAATCCAGCTGGCGACTGGCCACGAGTGG
The DNA here is from genome assembly GCF_002078875.1 of Numida meleagris. NCBI lineage: Eukaryota > Metazoa > Chordata > Aves > Galliformes > Numididae > Numida > Numida meleagris. The sequence continues at coordinate 131,387,326 of NC_034410.1, forward strand.
TGCTCCCCAGGGGTTGGTGCTGGGGCCTGTCCTTTTCAATATCTTTGTTGATGACCTGGATGAGGACATAGAATGCACCCTCAATACCTTTGCAGATGACACCAAGCTGGCAGGAAGAGTCAGTCTGCCTGGGGGTAGCAAGGCCCTACAGTGGGATCAGGACAGTCTGGATGGCTGGGCTGAAGCCAATGGGATGAGGTTCAACAAGACCAAGTGCCGGGTCCTGCACTTGGCCCCAACAACCCCAGGCAATGTTACAGGCTTGGGACAGAGTGGCTGGAAGACTGTGTAGAGGAAACGAACGTGGGGGTATTGGTCGATGCTCAGTTGAACGTGAGCCAGCAGTGTGCCTGGGTGGCCATGAAGGCCAATGGTATCCTGGCTTCTATCAGAAATAGTGTTGCCAGCAGGAGCAGGGAAGGAATTGTCCCCCCGTACTCAGCCCAGGTGAGGCCGCACCTCGAGTACTGTATCTGATTTTGGGCTACTCACTACGGGGAAGACATTGAGTCCCGGGAGCATGTCCAGAGAAGGGCAGCTAAGCTGGTGAGGGTTCTGGAGCACAGGCCTTATGAGGAGCAGCTGAGGGAGCTGGGATTGCTCAGTCTGAAGAAGAGGAGGCTCAGAGGCGACCTTATTGTTCTCTATAACTTCCTGAAGGGAGGTTGTGGTGAGGTGGGGGTTGGCCTCTTCTCTCCCAAGTTGTGCCAGGGGAGATTCAGGCTGGACATTAGGAAATTCTACTTTTCTGAAATAGTGGTCAGGCACTGGAATGGGCTGCCCAGGGAGGTGTTCATGGAAAGTTTAGACATTGTGTTGAGGGCCATCATTTAGTGAGAACTATTGGTGGTAGGTACGCGTTTGAACTGGATGATCTTGTAAGTCTTTTCCAACCACAGTGATTCTATGGTTATAATGTCCAGCCTGAACCTCCCCTGCCACAACTTGAGGCCATTCCCTCTAGTTCTATCACTAATTATGCAAGAGAAGAGGCCGACCTCCAGCTTTCTCTGTCTGTTTTGTTGTCATTTTTGTTTCTTATTTTGCTCTTTTTAAATGCAAGGTTCTAACAACAGATATAAAATAATGTAATAATCATGGATTACTGATACAAATTGAAGCCTCTTCTCCTCCTTAATGCATTTGGAATGAAGACTGCATATTTTATAGCTATATGCAAAAATATTGACCTTTTCTCACATTTTCTGTGTCAGTAGCTATTTCCTAACTCTTGACTAAATTGAGTAATATTTAGCTTGACTTTACTATAGCGCAAAGAGTTTTGTCTGTTTTTCTTCTCCCTCTTAGTCCTTTTCTCTTCTTATTATTTCCTCTCGTTTTCGATGGCAACTCACCCTCATGGTGTTTTCTGCAACCTCAGCATTGTCAGAATCTTTCAGATTGATGCTTCTATTTTGAACAAATTCCATACATACTAAATCTCTAATCCATTGCTTATGACAGTGATTTTGACAGCTCTGTTGTGCTTGTATTTTTATCAATATTATTTAACTGTATTGTGGATTGGACAATCTCACTGTTTACAGCCTTTGTTATTGTATGATTGTTCTGAGAATTTAGTCATAACCTTGGCTGATCTCTAAAATGTATGGTAGTAAAACTTGTAATTGTGTAATTTGTTTTCTATAATAAAAGCAAATACATTTACATTAATTGTATATTGGTACTATTTTAATTTAAATATTGATGTTCTATAATGCAGTACCAACAACTGCTGTCTTTAAAAAATATCTGTAAAATTACCCTTATATTTGTAAATATAGTGGTCAAACCAGTTTATGATCTAATCTTAAAATCACTCAACTTTCTATGAAAAATAACTTCTGATATTTACACTAATATTAGACATATTGGAATGAAAAGAAATAGTCTATGTATCTATTGTCTAGTTCTCATGTCTTCATGAGAATTTTTAGTCCTCTTGAATCCTGACCTATCAAACCCAGAGTACTGATTTTTTTTTTGATTGCAAACTATTTAGAGAAATCTTTATAAATGAATAAGTTAAATAAGAATCATAAATTCCTTTTTTTAAAAAAAAAATCTTTTATTACAGTAATATCCGCTGTTGCATTGTTATGGTATATATAACAATTCAACACTTCATAGATAGTGTTCTTAGATTTAATTAACAGGATAGGAAGTTACAAATGATGCACAGCTCTTTAACTGTAGTAGATATTTCTATGTGCCTTTGAGTACAAGGAGGAAGAAAAATTTGAATAGAATAACTGCATGCTTTCCTGGGAGAATTTATTTTTATTTCAAAAGCTCCAAATTTCTGGAAGGGTCTTCCATTACTTCAAGAAGATTTGTCATGTCTGTGACTGTCAAAATAATTATTAGATGCTTACTAGTCCTCCAAAGTTAAAGTATGTGAAGAGAAATGGGCTTGCCTATGAAGAGATATGTGTAATAAAGCCTTTTTATTCAAGGTCATTGCACTCCAGGACGACTGAGAATGCCATTTCACATAATACAAGTAACTTCAACTGTAAGTTGCACTAAGAAGTGGTTAATTCAAAAGCAAACAATACTAATTTCTATTATATTTTTTAAGGGGAAAAAATATTGAGGGGTGTGAGTTGCTAAGGGCAAATTTCTTCCAATCTTGATCAGCTTCCTTGTTTTAATTAACACTAATCACAAATAAGATTAAAAAAAAAGGCTATGGATAAATTAGAACTCATTTTCCTTAGAGAATAAATAGAATAAACTTTTGTTATTACAATGAAATTTTAACTATGTATGTTCCTGAAATTTCCTATCCCTAATGCACAAGGAAATGTCTGACCTCAGTCCCATTTTTTGCTGCTTCTCTCGTCATGCATGATCTACAGAACAACATAATCATAGAATGATAGAATCATAGAATTGCTCAGGTTGGAAAGGACCTTCAAGATCATCAAGTCCAACCGCAACCTAACCGTACTACCCTAACTCTAACAACCCACTGCTAAATCATGTCCCTGAGCACCACATCCGAACGGTTTTTAAACACATTCAGGGATGGTGACTCAACCACCTCCCTGGGGAGCCTGTTCCAGTGCTTAACAACCCTTTCTGTAAAGAAGTTTTTCCTGATATCCAACCGAAACCTCCCCTGGTGCAACTTGAGGCCATTTCCCCTTGTCCTGTCACCTGTCACCACTGAGACGAGACTGACCCCACTCTCACTGCAATCACCTTGCAAGTATTTGAAGAGAACAATGAGGTCTCCCCTCAGCCTCCTCTTCCCCAGACTAAACAGCCCCAGTTCCTTTAGTCACTCCTCATAGGGCATATTCTCCAAGCCCTTCACAAGCCTTGTTGCCCTTCTTTGGACCTGCTCCAGCACCTCAATGTCTTTTCTGTACTGAGGTGCCCAAAACCGAACACCTCACCTCAAGGTGAGGCCTCACCAATGCCGAGTACAGGGGCAGGATGACCTCCCTAGTCCTGCTCACCACAACATTCCTGATACAAGCCAGGATGCCACTGACCTTCTTGGCCACCTGGGCACACTGCTGGCTCATATTCAGCTGACAGTCCATCAGCACATCAAAGTCCCTTTCCACCAGGCAGCTTTCCAGCCACTCCTCCCCAGGCCTGTAGGGTTGTCTGGGGTTGTTGTGACCAAAGCGCAGGACCTGACACTTGGCCCTGTTGAAACTCATATGGTTTACCTTGGCCCATTGATGCAGCCTATCCAGGTCCCTCTGTAATGCCTTTCTACCCTCCGGCAGATCAACACTCCCTCCCAACTTGGTGTCATCTGCAAACTTACTGAGGGTGCACTCGATTTCCTCATCAAGATCATTGATAAAGATGTTGAATAGAAGAGGCCCTAGCACTGAGGCCTGGGGGGCATCACTCATGACTGGCTGACAACTGGATTTAACTCCACTGACCACAACTCTCTGGGCCTGGCCGTCCAGCCAGTGTTTCACCCAGCAGAGCGTATGTCCATCCAAACCATGGGCAGCCAGCTTCTCCGCAAGGATGCTGTGGGGGACAGTGTCAAAGGCCTTACTGAAGTCCAGGTAGACCACATCGACAGCCTTGCCTTCATCCACTAGGCGGGTCACCTTGTCATAGAACGAAATCAGGTTTTTCAAACAGGATCTACCATTCGTAAACGCATGCTGACTGGGCCTGATCCCCTGGTTGACCTTTAATAATAGAGAAGATAGATGTACACATATGATTTATGCCTACAGCCTGGAAACAAACCATGGTAACTGGGTAAGACTGCAGATCTATAAAATTAGCATATTTTCAATCTGGATTCCTTCATGAAAATGTTTCAAGGGGGAGGAGAATCTTATAAAATCATAGAATCATAGAATGGTTTGGGTTGGAAGGTATCCTTAAGATCATCTAGTTCCACCCCCCCTACTACAGGCAGGAACACCTCCCACTAGACGAGGTTGCTCAAAGCCCCATCCAACCTGGCCTTGAATGCCTTCAAGGAGGGGGCATTCACAACCTCACTGGGCAACCTGTTTCAGTGTCTCGTCACCCTCACAGTAAAGAATTTCTTCCTGATATCTAGTCTAAATCTACCCTCTTCCAGTTTAAAACCATTTCCCCTTATCCTGTTGCTGCTTGCTTTTCTAAAAAGTCCCTCCCCAGATTTCCTGTAGGCCCCTTTCAGGTACTAGAGGGCTGCTATAAGGTCTCCTCATAGCCTTCTCTTCTCGGGACTGAAGAGACCCAGCTGTCTCAGCCTGTCCACAAGGGAAGTGCTCTAGCCTTCTGATCATCTTCATGGCCCTCCTCTGGACCTGCTCCAACAACTCCATGTCCTTCTTGTGTTGGAGACTCCAGAACTGGACGCGATACTTCAGATGGAGTCTCATGAGAGCAGAGTAGAGAGGCAGAATCACCTCCCTCAACCTACTGGTCACACTTTTCTTGATGCAACCCAGGATATGGTTGGCTTCCTGGGCTGCAAACATACATTGCCAACTCATGTTGAAACTTTCACCAGCTGACACTCCCAAAACCTTCTCCTCGAGTCTGCCCTCAAGCCATTCTCCACCCAGTTTCTACCTGTGCTTGAGATTGCCCTGATCCAAGTGCAGAACCTTGCCCTGGGCCTTGTTGAACTTCATTAGGTTGGCATGGGCCCACCTCTCAAGCCTGTCCAAGTCCCTCTGGACAGCATCCCTTTTCTCTAGCATGTCAGCTTGGTGTCATTTGCAAACTTGCTGAGGGTGCATTTGATCCCACTGTCCATGTCACCTACAAAGATGTTAAATAACACTAGTCCCAACACCAATCCTTGAGGAATGCCATTTGTCACCAATCTCCACTTGGACATTGAGCCATTGACCTCAACTCTCTGAGTGCAACCATCCAGCCAATTCCTTGTCCAGTGAGTGGTCTATTCATCAAATCCATTTTCCTCCAATTTGGTGAACAAGGTGTCATGCGGGACAGTGTGAAATGCTTTGCACAAGTCCAGGTAGATGATGTCAGTTACTCTTCCTTTATACCCTGACACTGTAACTCCATCATGAAAGGCCACCAAGTTTGTTAGGCATGACTTGCCCTTGGTGAAGCTGTGTTGGTTCCAACCCATGGTATGGGTTTGAAGGGATCTTACAGATCATCCAGGTTCAACACCCTGCCATGGGTAGGGTTGCCACCCACTTGATCAGGCTGCCTAGGGCGCCATCCAGCTTGGCCTTGAATGTTTCCAGCAATTGAGGTATTCCTCCAGGATTGGACCAACTGACTATTGTTCTCTGATCTTCTGTGTACATATGGACTCAGCTAGGAAAGTTAGAATTAAATTACCTCTACAGTTTATCATATTTGTAAATTCTAGAGCTGTTTTCAAGTCCTGAGAATTAAAAAACATTAATCTATTGTAAATAAGAACAATTTATGTAGAAGTGCAGTTCTGTCGATAATTCCTGAACAGAAATATGCCTCTGTGTGCTTCTCGTTTCTATATTCTTATCTATTACTGTATTTAACAATTCATAAAAGTCCTGCTTTAGTAAAGCATATTTTGTTATCAGGTATTCATGCTAGTAAACATTTTTAAAAAAGCAGAACTGCAGACTTTATTGTCTTCCCAACTTTGCTTATCTGCCAAACATTTTAGCCTCAAAATCATGTTAAGAAAGGTAGTTTTTCCAATTTCATTGCCCTCCTGAGTAGTTTGTCCACATCTATTAAAGAGATTGAGCTGAAATATTCCTCGAACTTTGTGTCCTGGCTTGTCTGGATCGCTGCTATTTTTTCCCCTTGATACTCTATGCTCTCAGTGACATATTTATTGTGTTGTGAAAATCAACTAGTTCAGTTTGATGCATGAAAATATTTCCTCTTTCTCAGTGTATTAAGAAGTGGCAAGTTTCTTTACTTCCTTCTTGGTCACATAAAAGAGCTCAGAGTTGCCTTTGGGATTGTGATGGGGCTTTTGTGATATTTTGTTTTCTTAGAATAACCACACACTATTTTGTTGAGGCTCAAGGATTTATTGCCTTGTTGAAGAAAGAAGGGTTGAATAACTCATATTTTATGTTCTTGAATTTGTTGGAAGATGTAAAGCCACCCTTAGGGAAGTATTTAGGATAGGTAGGGAACATTTGCAACAGAGGTGAAAGCCAGATTAAATTTTTTTGAGAAAGAAATATCCATACTTAAGAGATTTTCTTTTCGGACAGTAATATTATTTACGATCATCCTGTACTAGAAATAGTCCAGATGGGAAGGAACGTAAAAGCAGATGGAATATGAAGATGTACTAGCAGACATTTTTAATACAGAAGACACTGTAACATTTTGATCATCCTACAGAAAAATAAGTGTTTAAATAAAGGTTGAATTTAGACTTTAAACAACACTTTAAAGGAATGGCCTACAATTTTCTGACTATGCTTATTTATTCAAATGATTAATACATTTACTTTAAATTTTGGACACTGCACATATTTAGATATATTTTTATGCATAGACACATAAACAAAAGAATTACTCTGAAGGAGCCTTAACCAAAATTAAACCTGAAAGTTCATCACAGCTGGGTACACATTAATAGCACTTCCAGTGAAATGTCATGTAAAACAATTCCAGTTCTTGCATTTCTAACCTGAACTAGGATTCTGAAGTAGATGCATCCTGAGTAACACCATTTTTTCTGTATTTTAATAGGCTATAAAATTCTGGAACTTTTCCAGATGCAGTATTCTAATTTCAGTAACTGTTTGTCCCATTTTCAAAGTCTAATAGCCCCAAGCACATATTTACATACATTTGTTGAAAATATGTGTGCAATGAAATTAAAAATCCTGTGAACATTTTGTGTTTATAATGGTGAACAAGCTTAACTTAGTCATAAATTCAAACAAGAAACCAGAGAATTTTGTTTAAAGGCATTTTTTTCAAGACTAGCAGAATACATACTGCTCAGGCATTAGATATAAACTAAACATGCAGTATCTGATCAGATATTTATTTATTTACTTACTTACTCACTAAATGCAGTTTTGTGGCAGCTGCACCAGCATGATATTGAGACAACATTAATTTCTAGTCCAGGAAATATAGCAGATTTCAAACCCCAGTATCAGGGACTGTGTAGCAGAGCAAAAAAACCCCATCACTTTACCTGTTGTATACCTGGAATTATCCAAAACACCTGCAAGACAATACCATTGCCATGACAACAAGATGAAAGCTGAAGACTTGGTTGGAGGATGGAACCCTGTAGAGACAGGATGGTCTTGCTCCATCCAAACTCCCTTCTTTGCTATATAAGTTTTGTATGAACTTTGTTCCTACTATTTTTTTTTTTTTTTTGGATAATTTTACTGAGTAATAATGTAAGGTGTTTATTTCTGTTTGTGAATTAGTAGGTGTAAAAAATAAAAAAATAAAGGAATACTCTAGTAAAAAAAATAGTATCTAAACCATCTATCATTTTTATTAAGGAGATCCATACTATTGGAGAAGATGAAGTTAGATGTCTGCTCTTCTTACCTTTTATAAATGTCCAGTACTTAAATACAGAATCAAATATTTTTCTTTACAGGGTGTAGACAAACCACAGAGAAAAGCACAGCTGTTAACAAATATGAAATTTCTAAAGAAAAGATACCAGCTACAGAGAAATAAAATGAGTGGAAAAATTCACATACTAGGCCAATTTATATTAGAAAATAAAATAAAAAAAGTAAACACAAGTTAGCAACATATTATAGGTTTTGAAAATAACAATTTCTCAGACAAGTTGGTCTACTACTTTTGTAAATAATGGCATATTATGAATGATTTTATTTGTCTATTTTTCACTTAATGTTTTAATATATAAACTATGACAATTAAAGTTCCCAATTCACCTAGTAAATTGGTAGTGCAACTTTGATTTTAGTGGTCAGAATCCTATGGGAATAATCCTGTTGTAGAATTCATTAGTAATTAGTAGTGATCCAGGAAATCTGCTCAATTGATCCCTCCCGCTAGTTTCTCAGGATAAACACTGGCTTCCCAGTACAAGAAAAATATATATCAAGTCCAGTGAAGGGCCACAAAAATTAAAAATTAAGAATATAAAATAATAATAATAAATCAATTAATAAATAAATAATAAATAAAATAATAATAATAAAGTTAAAAATTATTTAACTCCATTCACCACCACTTTCTGGCCCCAGCCTTCCAGCCAGCTCCATACCCAGCAAAGAGTGTACCTGTCCAAGCCACGGGCTGCCAGCTTCTCCAGGAGAATACTGTGGGAGACAGTGTCAAAGGCTTTGCTGAAGTCTAGGTAGACCACATCAACAGCCTCTCTGTCATCCACCAGGCGGGTCACTGGATCATAGAAGAAGATCAGTTTGGTCAAGCAGGACCTGCCCTTTATGAATCCATGCTGGCTAGGCCTGATCCCCTGTTTGTCCCACACATGCCATGTGATCTCCCTCAAGACAATCTGCTCCATAACCTTGCCTGGTACCGAGGTCAGGCTGACAAGCCTGTAGTTCCCTGGATCCTCCTTACAACCCTTCTTGTAGATAGGAGTCACACTGGCAAGTCCCCAGTCTTCTGGGACCTCTCCAGTTGACCAGGAATGTTGATAGATGATGGAAAGCAGCTTGGCTATCACCTCTGCCAGCTCCCTCAGCACTCTCAGATGGGTCTTGTCCTGACCCATGGACTTGTGGCAGTCCAGGTGGAATAGTAGGTCTCTGACTGTTTCCTCCTGAATCATTGAGATTTTATTCTGATTCCCATCCAAGACTTCCATGTCAGAGAGTAGAGTACCCTGAGGATAATTGGCCTGACTTTTGAAGACAGATGTAAAGAAGGCATTGAGAACCTCAGCTTTTTCCTTATCCTCAGTTGTCACGTTTCCAGCTGCATCCAGTAAAGAATGGAAATTCTCCTTGGTCCTCTTACTGTCAATATATTTGTAAAAGAGTTTCTTGTTCCATTTTACCCCAGAGGCCAAGTTCAGTTCAAGCAAAGCTTCTGCCTTTCTAATTTTCTCGCTGGACATCCTAATGACCTCTCTGTACTCTCCCTGAGTTGCCTGTCCCTTCTTCCACAGGAGGTAGATTCTCATTTTCTCCTGGAGCCACAGGAAAATCTCCCTCTTCATCCACGCCTGACGGCGCTTGGTCCCGTTACAGAATTCTCAGTCAGTGTGGCATCAGAATAGTAAGTCCTCTTTATTGTGTTTTACATACATCTTATATATCCTCCACTCGTAAGCAGTAAATCCACTCACAGTTAATTGTCTTTAAGTTCTTCGCAACAACATAGATAACAAACAAAGGGTTCCTTAACTGTCCCAGATGTGACCACATTAGCTGTGCATACTAAAGGAGTATTCTGTTTACACTTTAGCCCTGTCTCCAGACTCCGGAGGCCTCATAGCGATAAGATCTACCAGTCTGTTGAGCTCCTTGTTGTTACATCTCCCCCCACACACCCGGTCTTCTTCCCTGCCAGCTCATCTTGCGGCTCAGGGGGACAGCCTGTTCCTGTGCCTTCAGGACTTCCTCCTTGAGGAGCAACCAGCCTTCCTGGACCCCTTTACCCTCCAAGACTGAATCCCAAGGGACCCTCCCTACCAGTCTCCCGTACAATTCAAAGTCCGTCCTCCAGAAGACCAAGGTAGCAGTTTTGCTGTCCCCTCTCCTGGCTCCACCAAGAATCGAGAACTCTACCATTTCATGGTCACTCTGTCACTCTGTCCAAGGCAGCTCCCGACCTCCACATCTCCCACCAGACCTCCTCTGTTTGTGAACAATAGGTCTAGCAGTGCACATCCCCTGGTAGTTTCTCTTACCAGCTGCAGAAGGAAGTTATCTTCCATACACTCTAGAAACCTCCTAGACTGCTTCTTGTGCGCTATGTTGTATTCCCAGCATATACTGGGGAAGTTGAAGTCCCCCACAAGGACAAGGGCTGGCAATCATACTACTTCCAGCTGCTCGTAGGATGCCTCATCTATCTCTTCCTCCTGGTTAGGAGGTCTATAACTGATCCCCACCAGGATGTCTGCTTTTTCAGCCCTCCCCTTGATCCTTACTCATAGAGATTCAACCTTATCATCCTCAGCCACAAGCTCATTGACATCAAAACACTCTCTAACATAGAGAGCCATGCCACCACCCCTCCTTCCTTCCCTATCCTTTCTGAAGAGCTCGTAGCCATCCACTGCAGCACTCCAGTCATAGAAGTGATCCCAACATGTTTCCGTAATGGCAACTAATTCATAGTTTTCCTGATGCACAGTGGCTCCTGTTTGCTGCCCATGCTGTGTGCATTGGCATAGATGCACTTCAGCTGAGCCCCTTGCCTCATCCCTAATGCAGTTATCGCTTCCCTATGCTCACCTCTAGTAGCCCTGGTTTTACTCCCTTCCCCCTTCTTGTCTAGTTTAAAGTCCTCTCTACATGAGCTGCCAGCTCCTGGGCAAGGATCAGTTTCCCCCTTCAAGAGAGGTGAGACCCATCAGCAGACCTCAGGCCTGGTGCCGAGTAAACCGTCCCATGATCAAAGAACCCAAAATTCTTGCATTTGCACCAGCCTCTCAGCCATGTGTTTATAAGATGGGGTTTCCTGCTCCTCTCAGTGTCCTTCCCTGTCACTGAAGGAATAGAGGAAAATACCACCTGTACTCCCATTCCATCAACTAACCACCCCAGTCCCCCGAAATCATTTTTTATAATCTTCAGACTTCTGTCAGCAACCTCATCACAGCTGTCCTGAACTATTAATAAAGGATAATAATCAGAGGGGTGGATCAGACTGGAGAATTTTCCAGAACTATCCCTGACCCGGGCCCCAGGGAGGCAGCACACATCCCTACAGGTACGGTCAGGCTGACATATAGGGCCCTCTGTTCCTCTCAGAAGGGAGCTGCCTACGATGATCCCTCTTTTTTCCTTCCTGCTAGAGGCAGTCTTGAGGCATGGAGTTGACCATCTCACCCTAGACAAATTTGCAGGTACATTTCCCACCATATCCGCACTCATCTCTCCCTCAGGTTCCAGGGCCACAAATCTATTACATAAAGGCACCTGGGGAACTGAGGTAGGTCAGGATGGGGGTTGCCTCTGTCGCCAATCTGGGACTTGTTTCCATTCCTCCTCTTCTCTCAAATTGTTTCCCTCTGCTTGACTATGGCAGGGGAGAGGGTCCACCACCGTTTGGGGGTATCACTCTGGTGTCTTTCTTGCAGAAAATTACTGCACCAGTCTGTATCCCGCTCACGCTCCCTGATGGTCCTTAATTTCTCCACCTCCTCCTTGAGCTCCATTACCATACTGAGCAGATCATCCATCTGCTCACACTGAACGCAGGTGGAATCCCTGCCACCCCTCCTGAGCAGCAGCAGGCTCAGGCACTTCATGCAGCCAGAGACCTGAACCACCACATTTCTGGTCAGGCCTTCCATCTGGGTCACCACAGCCTTCTTGGGGCAAGCCTGCTGTCTGGCAGAGACTGTGTTTAAACCTGAGGTCTCAGAAACTGCCAATAGAAGAGCTGATCTCCTGAGCAAAGAGGAGCAGCACTCATGTGCCCTGCCACTTGACCCACCAGCCAAACCTGCTGCTACAATATCATATGGGCAGCATGGGCTGAGCTCATGCACTGATTTCCACCTCCCAATTCTCAGTAGGCAGCAGCACTGTTTGCTTACCCCTTGTGATCTGTAGACAGAAGCTAGCCTTTGCCTTCCCTGAGGCTGCTTATAGCCTAGCAGCCAAGGGTCATGGTCAAGGTCAAGGTTAAAAGTGGGCACTGCCAGCTCCACCCTTGCTAGCTTGGCAGCCCGCCCACAAACATCCAGTCCCCTGGCACGAGCACCACACTTTTGCTGGCTTCGAAAAGCCCTAAAAAGAGCTTTTTTGTTGCTCTTTTCACTTCAGATTCCTTGCCCGGTGCAGTCCTACATGCCCTGAAGATGATCTCCACTGCAATGGCTACGGAATACATGTTGAATGTATGGATGTAGTTTTTCAATATTTTTTTCGGAAGAAAACCCCATTCTACTATAATTATGTTAAAAAAAATATTCTTCGGTATTATTCCATGATTTCTGAATAACAAACAAAAGGCTAATAGTAGCCCAGCCAGATAATATACTGAGATTAAGAAGCATAAATTGTTCACTTGACAATGCAATTAATCAATTGAGTCACTGAAATTCTAAATCATAGAGTGCTTGCTGCCTATTAAATATTTTTAATAATAATTTATTTGTTTTGATAGTATGTCATAATTTTACAAAATAATGTATGTATATATTACATGCTGGGACTACACATATTGTAACAAATAGTCTTTTGTATATCATAATCATACTAGCATGTTTGGAAAATCATGTTTTCAATTGCTAGTTATTCTAATTTCAACGTTAATATAGCAATAAGAACAAATTTAATAATTTCTAATAAAATGAACTATAATCAAGAAGAGAAAAAACAGAGGAGAACTTTGATAGAATGATAGAGCTACTCACTAATGATTTTAAGTGAACCATAAAAATACCAATAATAGAACATTTCGCCTCTGACACAAAGAAAGTAGTTGGCAGAATTTATGTGTGCATTTGAGTGCATGTGTGCATACACGCATGTTTTTCATGTCAATATTGAAGAAAGTTAAGACAGATACAGTGTTCTGTCATTTAGTTTTCCCCTGACCTTCCTGTGGAAGGGTTCTTACACTGTTTTTCAGTGTTTCAGTCCTTTCCAGATATTGTTGCCCAAACTTGGTTATTTGATGATTTAAAATATCTGCCTCTGATATTGTGAGCCAACATAACAAAATAAGAGGCATTTACTTTTGGAGCCGCTCTCATAAAATACACATTATTTTATATTTAATTTTCATGATCCTTGTTGGTAGATGATGAATCTGATGAGCTGTGATTCTAAATATTTAACATAACTTCCAATCTGTTATGCAACAACAGTATTCTGATATTTTTAAATTCATATCTTAATGATGATATCTAGATATATAGCCATTTTGTGTATCTGTGGATAAATATTATATAGTTAACTAACAGAAAAAGTATTGAATGTCTTATTGAGTGGGTAAGTCACTTTATGTCAATAAAATATACAAGGAAATGTTAAGATTAATCTAGACAAATGGTGTAATATATGTAGAAGAGAATAAAAAAAGAAGTCCACATTATTCATTTAATTTTCTTTCTTGCCATGAATTCATAGTCATTGCAATCAGAGCTTAAAATAAGTAATCATAAATAATTTTACCTCGCAACAAATTATTTTTATTGTACATTCACTACTATTTCTCCTAGTTTACTCTGAAATGCTCTAAGTAATGGAATTCCTACTATTTCTCCTGGGAATACAACTAGCACCCTACAGATCTCATTGTCAACTGCTTTTTCTTTTTTCTTTTTCTTTTTTTTTTTAAATCCTTAAAACTGCTTTCAGTAATATTCTTTCTACATTATTAAATAATTTGCATCATTCTATTATGTCTATGTTGTCTTCATGTTAAGTCATCTCAGTATTGACTATACTTATTTAGATCTTCACTCTTTCATCAGTCATTTTAGAATGCTAATCCGCAATTTTTCCTGAAATCTTTGTTGCCTGTCTGCAGGAAAGAATGCACTGTTTAGGGATAGAGATGGTGCAAGACATCAGGTTAAGCACAATATAAGTTTTTTTACTTGCTTACTTTTATAATGCCAAACATTATTTCATCCTTATATTTCATAGTTAATTGCTTTTCATAAAACTGTCAAGACATGGTTTCTTCTTTTACTGTGTCATAGTTTTTTTTTTTTTAATTTTCTGAGGTGTGGACTACTTCCCTCTCTGAATTAATTTGAGCTTTCTCTAGTCAACCTTACTTAAAATAGTCTTCAGTCAAATGCCTAGTATCTCTTTCTCTTACATGCTCCACAGCTTAGTATAGCATTATGTATGAATTTTACTTATGCAACGTCCTGTACATCTTCCAAAATATTTATGAGGATAAGATTGAGCCTAAGATAAATTCCAGCTGTAAATCACCAGCACATTTTTCCAATGCAAAAGGGGTAATTTGCCATTTATCATAACACTTTCTTTTGTTAAAAAAATCCTCATCAAGATATTAACTCATTACATTGCCCATATTCGAAATCTTCATTCTAAGTAAAGCTTGACAGCATAATCTATATATGTATGTAATTTCTCTATTTATTGTTATGCATGTTTCAAAAAACAATAATATTTTATCTGTCAAAAGGTCTTCTTTCACAGGTATATCTTCCTTTTAATCACTTTGCTCAGTTAATTTTATTTTCTAGCTTTTTATACACTAGATTTTAGTTATAATCAGTATAACTGTTCTCAGTGGAACCAGCTGAGTTAAAAAGGGAATTTCTTCCAGACTGTAATTCAAAACACCTTGTCATCAATTTAATTATGAAATTATCCTTACATTTTATTTGTAAGGAATAACTTAACGTAGGTTTCACTTTATTTAAATCATATAATAACACATATATTTGTTTTCAAGTCTTTTATAGTGGATTTCTAATTTAATTTGCTGTTGATTCTTGCCTGCTCATTTGAACTGACCAAACCAATTTTCAGAATTCGTTGATTTTGGTTAAAAATTTGAAAGATGGATTTCAAGGTTTGTCCTTCAGAAAAAACAATTAATTTAAACAGAATATTTCAATTAATAATCCCTTTCTTAAACACTTAAGATTTCCTTGAGATTCCTTAAGTAATTTTATTTCTATTGCCTTTTCTTTTACTGATAATGTCTTCATTTTTTTACTATCATTACCAGCAATTCTTAAATATTTCTCATGTATTGTAGCCACATTATAACATAATTTATCATAACACTATATCATAATTTAACCTGATAATGTAACATTCTGCTCATTTACATGGCTGACAGATTTACTGATCAGTATCTTAAAAATAAGAATGTTTTAGATTATTTGTTCTTTTTCTAAGCTAGCTTTGTGATCAAGGACTGTATTGTCATCCTCCTTTAAGCTTGCAGGTTTTTTCCTTGAGTCAGCTATAACTTTTGTATTGCATTTTCATTTTGAACATCTCAAGTTATACACTTTTCTCCTTTTGCCTGACAGGGTTCGTATTCATTTACGATCTAACATTTTCCTTTCTCCTGCATGAGTCATTTTCTCATAGGGAAAATTCCTATTTGGATAGAATGTCTATTTGGTCAAGTCCAGTTTCATTTTTGTCTTTGTTTAACAAAGTTCACCTGCCATTCAAGATTCCTTGCTTTTTTATTCTGGACCAAGGAGAGAAAACTTTGTAGGTAGAAGATATGGTTTCTGAGAGCCAAGATTTTCTAGTTCTTTATTCAATAATAATAATTATTTTTTAATTGCAGTCTGACTATGTGTTTGCTCTGGCAAACTGTATAGGTCATTTAAAATAACTCTTTTTTTTTTTTTTGTTAAAATCAAAGATTTATTTCCATTTGCAGAGTTCACATTTTGAGTTTTGAAACCATTTATTTTTAGAGATCACTGTTCATTTCATTTCATATAGCATGTATAAAATTAAATAATAACATCCTTAAAATTAGAGCATTCTGCTAAGAATCAGGTGAAGAAAATAAATATATAAACTCCCTCATTAGTATTACTTCCAGTTGTGTAACTTTGAAGACAATGTAAGTTACATTGTTACTTTTTTTACTTACAACATCAGAAGAGCTAACCATCTTTTGTGAAAAGTTTTCTCTCCAAAACCAGAGACAGTGTTAACATAGTGTAATGCACAAAACAATCAATATCCTTAAGAGAAATCTCAAGATTAATTTTTGCACTTCTGTCTTGTTGTGCTGTTAAACTCAATCTAAATCTGGTAGGGTGTAGCATTTCTCAGGGAAAAATAACAACAAAGCCAGATAGGGAATTTTCTGTGAATTGTTAAGCTCAGCTTTATTGGTTTTGCCCTACTTTTAACTCCCAGGGAAAAAGCTATGTGTCGTAGATAGGAACATAAGACAATCCAAATTTAAGCACTGATATCTATGACAAAACCTAATTATTCAAGAAATAAAATGTTTTCTTGAGGACAAGGATTTCTTGACTGTCTTTAGACTATGCTGCAGATAGTTTCATTAAGATTATTTTAAGTTTATATACTAATAAGAGAGTCCTTAAGTGATGAGTAAAACTTTACTGCATCTTCAACAGAACCCTCCACTGTGAGTGCTTCATCTAGTACTCCTATAACGCTCCTATAACGCTCCTATAATCGCTTCTCAGCTTTTGGCTAAGATCAAGTGTAGTATCTGTTCTTATCAGTTTAATATCTGATACGTCCTCGATGAGAGGACTTTATTTGCCCGGTGATTCCCCTCCCTCCTCAGCTGCCCCCACAGAACAGGTACAGTGCTCTGCGGAAACAGCTGGACACTGGTGGAGATGATGCTTCTCCCCACTTGGAGGTGTCCCCAGAGCCCAGCAGGACTACCCCTAACATTAAAACATCCTCAGCAAAGAACAAAAGGCGGGTCATTGTTGTTGGTGACTCGGTGCTGAAGGGAGTGGAAGGCCCAATATGTAGACCTGACCCTCTACACAGGGAAGTCTGCTGCCTCCCGGGAGCCCGAATTAAAGATGTAAGGAACACCGCTTCTGCAGAACGGTGGATTGTGATACGTTATTTAATGTAAATTCCTTAGTACCAAAAAAGAGAACTAAAGAGTCTGTAGTTAAGGTAAAATATTGTTATGGAAAGAATAAAATAAAGTGTTGTTTGTAGACCCTTTCTGTTTTTAAGTAATTATTTCCTTATTTTGAGTTAACTTTTCATGGCCTGGACCCATCTTATTCTGTGTCCAAAAAAGCATAAGACTTTCCTATTCTTTATCCTACTTCAAAAGTTAATTCCATAAAATTGGGAATGTGCCTCTTGAGTCAAACAGAAGAAGCACAGAAATTAATAGGAAGAGATGAGAGGGAAATTATTTTGCAAGATTTTCCAAGAGTTCTTAATATGCAATAGTATATTCTGTATTTGAAATTCAGTGCTGTAATCATATTCATAATGCAAAGTAGATCTTTCTACCAAATACTTTAGGTTGCTTATTCAGCACATGTATTGCAGTGTTAATTATATTTATCTGAGATGTTCTCATCTTTTGGGGCATAAAATTTCTGATAACATATATCAATTTTTTTTTTAATTTTTTTTTTTTTTTAAGAGGCAGTATTTAATACAGATATTTGTTTTCATCTTATCCCACTTAGAGACTGGAGAGAAGGAAGTCTCTGTCCTTATCTGTGGAAGATATGAGCATTTAAAATTTTCAAATCAAAATATAGCCAACTAAGAAGTTATTTTGGATTAAGTCCAATAGACAACTTAGCACTACTCAGCTGCTCATTCATTCTCCTCGCCCCCTCCTACAGTAGGAAGAGGGAGATAGAAGGGCAAAAATGAGAATACTAGTGGGATAAAGACAGTTATCAGGTAAAGCAAAGGCTGCACTAACCAGCAAACCAAAATTTGAAATTTCTTCCCTATTTCCTATTGGCAGGCAGATGTTCAGTTAAGGAGGGCTCCATTCTGTGTAGCAATTATTTGGGAAGATAAAGTAACACTGTAAATGTTCTCTCCTCCAGTTTTATCTCTGAGCATGACATTACAAGGTATGTAACATCCATTTGGTCTCTTGAAGTCTGCTGTCCTGGCTGTGCCCCCTCCTAGCTTCTTGTGCACCCCTAACTTCCTTGCTGGCAGGGTAGCCTGAGAAACAGAAGACCTTAGTGCTGTGTAAGTAGTGCTAAGCAATAGTTAAAGAATCTATGTGTGACTGCAACTGTTTGGTCCCAGTACAAAACATGGTACTATGAAGGTTGCTATTAAGTTAATTATATACCAGGCAAAACAAGTACACAAGTAATATGTACTATGAATTATTGTTAGAGATTGCCAATAGTCTGAGGAAGTACTCTAATTTAACTTTGTCTTTAACTTTAATGAAAAGCTAACATTATCTGTGTTAGCTCCTATGTAAATCCTATTTGCAACAGTAGCTTAAACCAGTGTAAGAGAGCATTTGAAACTTTCCACTGAGTTCAGTCCTGTATTTGCTTTCTGTGTTGCTTTGTAATTATCCATTTCCGGAGGTTTTCACATAAATCCTGTTAACGACTAAATTTACTTAACATACATTGTTTGGTCTAGGATTATGGAAAAAATTGAATTCTTTTGTCCTTACTATGAAAGTTGCAGACATAACCTTTACTGCAGATATCTAAATGCAATCTTAGAGAAAATGATTTATTATTTTCTGAATTCTTGTCCTGATATAATAAATTATTCACAAAATATATATTTTGCAGTAGTAGACTTCCAAATATATTCACTTATATGCAACCTACATGTGGAGCTGGTGTTGTAAGTGAAGTGTGTGCTGCAGTGTGGTTGTTTATGTGCACAGATCTGTGTTTTTATCAGAGTTTTTCACTTTGTTATCCTGTAAGCTCTAAGGTCTGGGGGAAGGATGTTTCTGCATAGTCTTAGGCAGGTAAGCTCACAGAAGGAAGGACGTTTTTATGTGGAGACAGATATATTCTTAGGCTAATAAATTTGTTGTATTTGATAACAACAATGATAACAACAACAACAACAAAAAAACAAATAAAACTTCTGAAAAACATCAGCAGTTAACCTTTACCATGATTTAGCAAATATTCTTCTCAGTCACTTTCATCTTCTTACACCTGCCATATTTCATCAATTTTGTGAGAGGACAACTATTTTATTCTGCTTAACAGAAGTGCCTTATGCACAGAGTTTTCAAAACAATAAGCAAACAATTTTACTAAATTTTTCTATAGTTGTAATACCCTTACTCTTTTTTTCATGTAATAAAATTCTGGTAAAGAATAACAAAATATTTTTGAGAGATTGAAATAGAGCCATTCAACTTTTATCTAGTTACTCATCTGCCCTACGCAAAAGTGGGGGCTTTAGTGTTGCTTTGCAGAACTCTTTGCAGTTTATGTAACTTCAGAGAGAATTTCATAGTGCTGATGTCTCTTTGTTACACTAAGGCAGTGTGCAAGACTCCACAGCCTATGAAATCCATCAATAGCTGTCATGTTCATTGTCCTGTGCAGTGCTCATATTTCATTTCAGGTAAAATTCTTACTTTATTTAACATCTATTTTTCTTGTCTGAACTCCATACGCTGAGGCAAATGAGATAGTACACATCCATATGTGGTCTCTGAAAGATTTTTGAGGATTTAATATATACAGAGTCTCAAAACAAAGCAGCTGACATAAAAATTTCAAAGTACTTCTTGAATAAGTTAGATATATCAGAGCTCAGCAAACAAAGCTGTCAAGGAGGGACTCAGCACTTACCAGCTGCTGTGGTAGTGTAGTGAAAAGATTTTGCCTCAGGCTTGAGAGGATTAACAGAGATGGTTCATCTACAGTAGTTCTGTGTTGTGACAGACAATCCCCAGCCTGACTGGAGCAATTGTCCATCAGAGGCAGCTGCCCATGTCTCAGGGTATGAGCAGTGCCTGGTACTTCTCCCTGAGACAGGAGATGGGATGCACTGAGTGCTGAAGGAGTTGGCAGATGTGATTGCAAAGACACTTGCTATAGGTTTTTCTCAACTGTGGCAACTGGGAGAAGTTTGTGAAGACTGAAGGGAAGCAAATGTTACTCCTGTCTTCGACAAGTGTGAGAAAGAGGACCTGGAGAACTACAGGCTGGTCAGGCTCACCTCAATCCCTATCATGAATTTAAAATAGGCTTACTGGGGGATGTTAGGCAGAAAAAGGTAACTGAGGAGAGCCATCATGGATTTATAAAGGGCAAACTGTACCTGAGCCACCTAATTGCCTTCTGTCATAACGGACTCTGTGGACAAGTAGAGAACAACTGAAGTCTTTAAAGATAACTAGTAAAGTTTTCAGAGTATAACTTTGCAAGTAACTGTATTAGTGGACTACATAGAAAGAGTGGCAGACTGCTGGCCTGAATAGACTGTGATTATCTGCATGGAATCCAGCTGGTTAACAGTGGCACTCCTCATGGATCAAGACTGAATTTAATATTGTTTAACATCTTCCTTAAAAATCTGAAAGATGTGTTAGGGTGCCAGTAATTTTTACTGTTCATATCAAAGTGGTGTGGGGAGAACAGGGCTACTACAGGGATATACCTTGACAGAGAAAGGAAATGCAAGAAGGGCATATGCATGAATAATCCCATGAAATGGCACAGCTGGGGACTGAATTGATGGAAACTGTGAAAAAGGAACTGTGGTCCCTGTGGACAGCAGGATGAATGCAAGTCAGCAAGTTGTGCTGGCAGAAAGGAAGGTTAATGCATACTGGACTGTAATAGCAAGAGTGTAGAGCGCAGAGCAGGTCCTCCCTATGTAGCAATTCTGAGAGAAAATTTGTAGTAATGTGCCCTTTTTTTTTTTTTTTGTATCTTAGTAGAACAGACATATGAACAAAACAGAGCAAGTTCAGTAGAGAGACATAAATATGATTAGAGGCTTGAAATACATGACAGGAAAAGCAGATGAGGAAACTGTTTCCTCAGTTTTGAGAAGAAAAGTCTAAGGGAGGAAATCATTGTTAACTTCAACAACCTAATGGAAGGGTAAAAATGAAATGGAACCAGAGTTCTTAGAGGTGCCCAGAAAAGACTGGAAAAGTAATAGTCACAGTTGATAGCAAAAAAAAGTTTTTATTAGAAAAACTTACTCAAAACAAGTGTATTAAAATACTGGAATGAGTTCCATTCTTTCAAAAACTCGAGATGATATCCTAAACAAAATGTTCCAACTTGGGAATCTTATATCACTTAAAAAAGAACTTTCATTGAATCAGAGAGGACTGAATTATATCTCTTCTTTTTTTTTTTTTTAAATTATACTCTGATCTAAGTAGCTTATTTATCTTAAAATCTTTTTCAGCAATTCGCTGACTGAGCTAGCAAGTAAAATTTCTGGTGGTATATTTTTTTATGATCGTTTCTGCAAGTAGAAAAGGTGGGGGGGGTGCCTTACAGATATTTTTAATGCATATTAAACAATTTGCAAAAAAAAAAAACAATTTAGCATAAATTAAAATAACTTTGGTGTTTAAGCGATGTTCTAATGGGTGATATTATAAAATTTTTTGTTCCAAAGTATGAATACCATAATGAGTATCATTTTTAAAAATCTAAGTTTATTTACTTAAAAGTCCTGCATGTTTCTTAAAATTATGCTGTGTACTTAATAATACAAGTTAAAATGCATCAGTACATGAGCAGACCAGAAAGCACTAAACAAATAATTGAAAAACTTAATATAATATGACTTTAGAAGAACTCTGTTTCTTTCCTAATTTATTTCTTCATTATGCTATCAGTATGTTTAAACACCAAGTCAATTTAAAACAGAGAAAACACGTGTGTTTATCACAGAGCTTCTGTAAGGAATCTATGAAGCCACAAATAGAATGTTTTTCTGTTATAAATTTCAGCAAATCTGGGTTCTAAATAAATGCAGCATTTAATCTACTTGATCTATATACATATTGCTATTTTCAGATACTGGTACGTAAATAATTCAATCTGTATGCCATCATAGATATTCCCAGCATGTCCATCAAGTATTGTTTGCTACATTAAAGAGTATTCAAGAAAATACATAAGAGACTAAGCAGTTTGTTCTCTTTTCTTTACTGTATTTCCAGTTGGTCAACCTCTGTCTAACGATGGTAAGGTTATCTTTCATCCTTGGAGGTCAAATACTTATTATTAAATTCATGGTCCACAGGGTACCACATTTACCATATAACTCTAATGATTTGAAGAAAAGGAATTTTCTTGGCCTTGAGCTGGATATCTGCAGTAGAAACAAACAGAGGTTTTTTCTAATTTACATTCTGGGTACATTTCCATTATTATTCTCAGGATTTAGAAAGATCTTCTGCAAATTCACATTCTGCTTACTAAGAAGTTTTCGCCATCAACATAGAACAAAATATCTTATGCATAAACACATAAATGTATAAAAGATAAAAATGTGTCATATAAAATAAAAGGAACTTTAGATTTTTTTTTGTATGTTGAACTTTCATCTATTGTCTAGATTTATAGTACATTCAAAATCTGTCTACAAATGTAAATGCAAATGTATTTGAAGCAACTTGAAAATTGTTTAAATACAGTGATTGTTATAATTTCATCAGTATTGTAAGCTTGGTTTTTATATTAAAAATCAGCAAGTCATTTAAACTTTTAGCAGAAATAACATGAAATCATATATTCCATCTGAATGTGATTAAAAAAAAAAAGAATCACTTTCACTAGTGTCAAAGAGTGTCAAGTGATTGTAGAAAAAATCAAAACCAGAACCAGTAAGCTGCTCAATTTGCAAGATGAGGCAGAGACCTTTGTATGTATGTTAAGTGAATATTAATTTTACTTACTGTGTTGGTAGCCATTAGCAGTGGGCCACGTTTACTGAACATAACAATATATGCCAGAACCTAAAAAAAGTTTTAGAGAAAAAGAAAATATGCTAGTTTACTTTTCAAGGATGGGAATAAGTTTCAGATCCCAAATCAAACAAATCTGTCTAACTAAATTATTTCTTGGTTTAAACGTTTCAAAAAATTTCTTATGTAAAAGGCTTCTGCTAAATGGGTCATTTTCTTGTCTAATCTAAAATTGTCTTTTACATAATGTTGCCTACAGGTAAAAATCTGTATTCCTTCTCTGTCCTGCAGCATTAGATTTGGTTCTGTTGCTGCCACTGAACCCTTAAAGATATTCTGCATCTGACATATATCATTTAAAAGTATGATGTGCTCTGGCATATTCCCCTCCACAAAACTTTTAACATGCCAGTTATACAGCAACAATGATACATTCCTCTCTGTTGAGACATTTTATTGCTGTAGGATGGATAAATATATAAATTGTTTGCCTATGAGAATATCTAACTCATCTGAAATATGGGCATATTTCCAAATTCTTTGTAAGAACAAGAAATTAAATAGGACTGGACATCTCCTAAATAAAATGTGATCTAGTATGTCTTCCTATTCTGAAAAACAATCAGTTTTTTTTACTGGAGAATTATTTTATGTTGCAGGCTAAGTTTAAGTAAGAATAGTTTCCTTCAAGTCTCATCTCTTGGCTCTTGCCTATATTTGAAAGACATTTTTCAGTACTGCATGCACTACTATCCCTTCTGTTTCATTGGGACATTTCTTAACATTATAGTCATTACTTAGTGTACATAAATGTAAGGAAAAGCTAAACTATGCGGAGAAAAGTAGGTAAATCAGTTAAAAGATTCTGTTTGATAATTCTGAGTCAGTATTGAAGATGCATGTCTGAGTGTCTTAAAACAGGTCTGAGGTTCACTACAGTCTGGACAGAGTCAGACTATGCTAACAATGTGCACGTTGACTCAGGGTCCAGTCCTTTGGAAGATCTGAGCACTTGTAGTTCATGCTAGCTCTATTAGATGGAACTGCCATGTAGAAGGAACCTCTAAAACTCAAAGTAGAGCAATGAATACAGCTTGTTACTCAGGAATGTACATAGCAGAGATTATGTAGTACAACAGCATTAAATAATATTTTATGCAATGTGTAATGTGAATTTACTAATTCACGTGAAAAGATATGAAACAGTCTACAAGATACCCAAACACACCAGAAAAGTCTTAACTTTTAGATGCCCAAGATATCAAGCTCCATGCAGGCTGATTAGAAAATTTTCCATACGTTGCATAAAACATGAAGAAAGGAAAAGATGTGTTATGGTTACCAAGGATACAGATACAGTTTTACTTCATCTTAGGTATGAAGTGTGAAAAAACAAAAGCTGGTAATGCAGTTTGACTTGACAGCTATGTTAGTCTACTGAGTAACTACTGTTAAAGTCAGTGGTCAGATTTCTCTATCTGCAGTCTTTCACAAATTTTTCCTCTACTTTTTCTGAACTTGGAGAGATCCAGAAAGAAAATAGCCCTAAAAACATTTACACAGTCTTCTCATACTTTAGTTGCCTAATCAACTCATAACAAAGTCAGATGGACATCACAGGAGAGAGGACATGAACTCTCAAATGGAAATCTGAAGATTGCTTTTAGAGGTGAGCCATCAATATCAGTTATTTAAACATAAAAGGGCTGTTCTTTAGCAGTAAGTTCAAACATGCAGCATTAAATACATACCTATTATTAATTTTTCCATAACTTTTAAAACAAAGTATTCACATGGAAAATTTCTATTGGGAGTGTTTCCTAATCTGTGTCAAGCTCACGTATCACTTCAGAGAGTTTTAAGTGACCTGGTCTAAAACTGTCCAAGGGACTACTCTGGAAACTCAAGGTAATTTAGCAGTTGAATAACTTCCAGTGTCTGGAACCTTAGATTTTTGCTTTATTTTGTTTTGAATTTTAAAGCTGGATACTTTACAACTATGAATATAACCTATTGAAACAGATTAAATGCAATCCAAAGGACTATATAAAACTAACAAATAAAAAAAAAAAAAATCTGTGAGGGAACTGCTACAAATTGGCTTTAATTTAGCCCTAAAAAAATCAGTTTAGAATTGCTCTACAATTTAAACCAGGGGATGTCAAGCAATCAGAAAGCTATCTTCTTGGTAGATATGGACTATGAATTTTTATTCAATATTATATTTGATATTGCAGTTGATATGGGGAGAGATTTCAGGGATGATGACTTCAACTTAGCCTAACTTGTTCCTAAGGTGCTTTAAACCTCTCTTGTAAGGATCACTGAAATATCAGATAATTTTTAATAACACTTACATTAAAACTTTTCTTAAAGTTTAGGTACCTTTCTTCTCAACACATTTTCTATTTTTATTTCAAATAACTATTACAATGAGAAGATTGAATTATCGCACAGGAATTAATATTTTAATCGTCATTACGATTTTCTTGTGTGAAAATTATTTTCAAATTATGAATTATTTTTTAAGCGTGTGGGCAGAATACTTTGATTTTCTTGAATACTTTAATTTTCCTGTTCAAATGTAAACACTCCCAGTGTGTAGCCAAGAATTCAATAACTTAATTAATATTTATATGTATTCATAAGGCTTGACATATGTCATGTTCTGCATGTTTATGATCTAGATTTATATTATATCTTGAGGGAGGTCAGATAGAATAAGACCTTATTATTTAGTGGTACAGTTGTTAATGTTCCTGAATGTGAAGCACACTTGGCAAGTTAAATGGACTCTACAGTGGGCCTCTTTAGGACAATCTTGATTTAATGAGAAGTATTGGAGTCCTGTAAAATACAAGAGAATAGCAATGTAAAACTTTTGATATAAATTTTCATAAAATAGCAAAATCGTTGATGTTGGACGGTACCTCTGGAAATTGCCTAATCTAAACTTCCAACTACAGCAGGTTACTCAGGGCTTTGTCCTGCTGGGCTTCAAATATCTCCAAAGGATGGAGACTTCACAACTTCTCTGGTTAACCTGGTCCAGGATTTGACCATCCACACAGTATAAACTTGTTCCTTAAGTCTACATTTTTTCTGTTTCTATTTGTGCTCTTTTCCTCTTGTCCACCTACAGAGCACTACTGAGAAAAGTCTGCTTCCTTCTTTATTGTTTCCCATCAGCTTTTTATACACACAAAAAAATCTTCATGATCCTTTACTTCTCCGAGCTAAATAGTCCTATCTCTCTCAGCCTCTCCATGTTTGAAATATGCTTCAGTCCCTTCATCAGCTTTGTGGCCCTTAACTGGGCTTCATCCAGTATCTCCATGTTTCTCTTATACTGGAGAGCCCAGAACTACACACATGACTAGTAGAAGGGAAGGATCACATCCTGTGGGAAATATTTAGACTAAGGCAGCACAGGAGGCAGTTGGCCTTCTTTGTGTCAAAGGCATATTGCTGGCTCATGTCCTGGCCTTTTCTTGACCAGCCACTTTCCAGCCTGTACTATTGCAAAAATGTTATTCCTGATTATGAGGAAGACTTTTTGAATTTCTTTTTGCTGAATTCCATGAGGTTCCCATCAGATTATTTCTCAGGTCTTTCAAGGTACATTTGAATAGCAGCAGAACAAGCTTGTGTATCAACCCTGGAACATGTTCCGTTATTTTATCCTCAAAAATTTGCTGAGTGTGCACTCTGCCCTATCACCCAGGTCATTAATGAAGATATTAAACAACATTGGCCCAAGAATCAAATACGATGGAACACTGCTAATGACTGGTCTCCAGCTTAGCTTCATGATACAAGTCACAATTAGTGACAATTTAGACAGTTTTCAATCCATAACTCAGTCTTTTTCTTGTTTTTATTGTGTCATTATTTCATTTGTGAAAATGGTTCAAAAGACTATGTCAAAAACCTGGGTAAATACAATAGAAAAAGTATCCCACATTTCATTCAGTCTGTAAACTCTCAGCTGGCTCAGTTTCTTTCCCAGAACAGCTCCATGCGCTATAATTATGCTGTCACATCAAAGGCAAATTCTCTTGCTTGCTTTCCAGGTCTGACCTTCTTGCAGAGTCTGGATTCCTCCATTGTAGAACTTAAATTGTGAGAGTCACCCCAACACGATTCTGAATCTCAATGGCAGTTCTGCAATTGCACACAAAATTTCCGATTACACTTCCTTATTTTTATGTATATTCTTGGGATATGACCTCTACAAGCTCATTGCCACAGTGAGCCTATTAGGGACAATCTTGATTTCATAGGAAGTAGTGGAATTTACTTGTGTAAATACACAAGGCTAACATAACATACAAAAGGATCCATGATCCCAAAGCCATATAGTTGAAGCTCACACTGAAGAGCAGCAGCAGGGGGAAGGAAACAGCAGCAGCTTTTCCTTAACATCTTGGCCCTGAGACTGGACAAGCAACAAAGCACTCTTGATTGCAGGCAGGTTGGAAGATTGTGGTCTCTGAGTTAAAAAAACTCCCAGTACTTTCAATTACTGTTTCTTCTGTGTGATGCTGCAGGACTCAGCTCAAATGTCTTGGGTGCTTGGATGAAAACAGATCCCAGCTTGTCATCTCCTAGTAAATCCTATCCTCTTACATCTATAGACTTTCTAATGCAATTGATATTCAGTTAGGATTAGGATAAATGTAATCAAGAACCTTCAGTTATACCTCAAATGTAAGCTAATTTGAATTTCTCTGTAGTGACAATGTGCTTAGTGTAATTGAATCATAGGAAAGTTGTCACCATTATTTCATGTTAGTGAATAAAAGAGGTATCAGTGTTTATCTAAATACTGTGTACTAGTATTGTTGGATGCTAAAAATGCTTGTTTACACTAAATGCAGCTAAGTTGTAAAAAGTAATTAAACCATACATTTATTATTAATCCAAAATAACATCCAGTGGGCATCAGTATATTATAAAATGACCATTATCCTTCATTTTATTTTAGCAACATTAAGAAGTCACAGTCCTGGATCATAAAATTACCACTGTACTGAACAGTGCAGAACAGAAAGATGATTTTTGCCATAAGAAATTCTGTGTTTAAGACCAAAATATTTTTTCATAAGTTTGAAGATTATCTTTCCAGCTACCTTACAGCATAATTAGTAAATACTTTCATGTCTACCTTGGAAATTAATCAATGTTAGGAAACTTTTGTGCTCACTGGAACTCACTTTTGATATTACTACTGCACATGCCCTGGTAAATTTGCTTTACTACAGGCAAAAAAAAATCAATTATCGCTTTTTTATTAAATGTCGTTGTTCTTGGTTCCATATTACATACGTTGAAATGCAGTGGTAACAAAGAGTTTGTTTAGATTCAGTTCATCAAGATTTTAATAAATTCCTAGTAGGAAAAATTATTTAAATTTATGGAAAATATCTATATATTTCTTTTCAGAGTGTACTTAGAAAATGATTATTTGAACTACTCTTTGTGTAGGCTATATACAGTTAAATCATAGTTTACTTTTTTATTATTATTCATTTTTATGAAACAAAGTACAGAATTTGAATAGATCAATTATATTTATTCTGTAAGGGCTTTTCCCTGATTTTATTAATAGTTGCTCTAATCATCAGCCAACTATATAATAATTCAATATTTGCATCATGTCATGAAAAAAGGAATAAAACTTTATTTCAAATATGATTAGTATATCAAGTTTTTTGTTACAAGGGACTCTCTATATGTGAAAAACTCAATTAAATGAAAACACTAACTACTCATTCAGAAAAGAAAAGTAACATTTAGAAAATCACATTAGAGATTTAATTTGAAATACATCTTTAAAAGGCATAGTGAATTAAATTGGCAATTTCTAGAAGTCTTGAAAAGCATATCATAAAAGTCTTTGCTATTGATAAATTTCCCTCACAAATTCCATAAGCTAGCTGGAAATCTTTTTGTTTTCTGCTAAAATACATGTGATTTTTCATGATGTCTTATGGCAGTGATTTAGCTTTGTATGTGCAGAGCTAGAATATTTACAATATACACTGAAGTTACAGGAGAATATAGTGCCTTAAGTTCATAGTCAGAGGTATTTCTTAGCAAGTACATTGCAGTAAACATTTCAGGTAAACCACAGTGGTAGAATTTTCTGTCATAGAAACTAATTGGATTCTACTTTGGATCAGACTTTCTATGAAATTTACTAATGTTTTCCTCTTTAAAATATTACATTTTTGCCCGTTTATATCATTTAAGAGTCTAAAGTTTCATTAGTCATCCAAAAAGAAATAACAGCACAGCTGTTAGCATTATTACGTATTGTTCTAAATTACTGAAGTAGAGCTTGACTATGTGTGAATAAAGCTTCCAATGCTTTCTCTTTTGGAAATCTATCAGGAAGCTGTTTTGAAAAAATCGATAGATATTAATAGGCACTTTTAGAGACATAAAGCTCCTGCTAATGTCCAAAAATCTCACTTTACATTTTCTCAGCATTTTCATAAATATTTTAATGTTTTCTGTGATGACGGAGACTGCCAGAAGAGAGACAGACAACCTGCTTAGCTTCAAATATGCTTTTATTTATTATTATTTTTTTAATGGATAAGTTTCTATTACATCAGGTAATCTACATAGAGGAATTTTTCCAACTGGTATAAAACTGATGGAGGGTAAAGTCTATAGCAGCGTCTTATAGAATGGCTCAACATGAAGGGCAAGTAATCAGATATCAAAACATTAGGAGGAAAAACTATTATTAAAATGTATCACTATATGTCAAGTTAGTAATAGCAAATCAGCACTTATAGTACATGTTTTGTTAAGGGGCAATTATGTAGTGTTCTCTCAGTTATATCTGCTATATCTGTTTTTTTTTCCTACCTTGTAAATTGTTTTACAACATCATTTTTATGGGATAATTTTTGTCCTGAAAGGATAGCCAGAGTCCCATCACTGACCAGTTCAGTACATATATAATATATGAAGAACAGTATCTGAAGAAATATTAGTTGTTCATTTGTCAGTTTCTAGAAGAAAAAGAGATTCTTTAGCCTTTGAATATAATGTTTGCTGCATTATTGAGGATTTCCACACTTTTACATCAGTGATATTTTAACTTCCAAAATCCAGGCTGCTCATGCCTCCCCAAAGCGTGTCCTAAATTTTGGAAGTTGTTCCTGTTGCTGTTTTCTTTATAACTTCTGTGCTGTTTTAAGTTCTTCAGTCTTTGATTTATGGGTTTGTAGAAGGAGAGTGCCTGCTCTTTAAGGGTAAGTGGTCAAGGATATTTTTAAAGACAACAAAAGAAAGGCAGACAGCACCGAAACCTAAGTCCAGTGGGTCACATGCATTTGAGAGTGTGAGAGAGTAGGAATTTTTATTTCAGCAGGGTTATCAGATTGAGATCTTTCAAGTTAGGAGACAATGAGCTATCTCAATAAACTGGAGGGCTATCAAACTACAGGCACCACTTCCAGGAAGAACAATATAGAATTTGCTAATAAGACTGTGAACCTGGAGAGTGTGTAGGCTGGGAGAGATGCAGAAAACTGTGCAAACCCATGGTAAGTGTACAGTAAGAAGAGATAGCAGGAGGAATAGTGATCAGGGATAGGTAAAAAGGGATATAAAAAGGCCAGTCATTTGTAAAATTGGCCAGTCAGTATGTTTGCCTGAGCCCTGTGCCTGATCACCACAATCTGTCCTTTCTTATATTATTTCTCATTAAATCTTGAAAATCTCATGAAATTCAACAAGGAAAATGTAGAGCCTTTCACCTGAGGAAGAACAACTCTAGGCACCAGTACAGGCTGGGGGCCACCCTGCTGGAAATCAGCAGAAAATAATCTAGTAAACAACAAATTGAACATGAGTCAGCAATGTGCCCATGTTGCTAAGAAAGCTAATGGTATTCTTGACTGTGTTAGGCAGAATACTGCCAGCAAGTCAAGAGGTGATCCTTCCACTCTACTCAGCATTGCTGAGGCTGCACCTTGGCTTCTGAGTTCAGTACTGGTCCTGTCAGCTCAGGGACATATTGGAAGGAGTTCAAGAAAAGGCTATCAGGATGATCAATGGACTGGAGCACCTCTTCTGTGAGGAGATGCTGAGAGCTGAGACTATTCAGTCTGGAGGAGACTCAGGAGGGATCTATTCAGTGTCTATATATATACCTGAAGGGAGGCAGCAACAAAGATGGATTCAGGCTCTTTTCAGTGGTGCCCTGTGGCAGGATCAGAGACAATGGCACAAAAGAGATTCCATCTAAAGAACAGGAAGCATTTATTTACGGAGCAGGAGGTGAAGTACTGGCACAGTGTCCTGGTTTTATCAGCATTCCATATCATGACATCATGAGGCAGGCTGTTGGGTGCAGAGGCACAGTGTACTGCAGAGCTGTACTTCCTGGTCCTGTGTTATCTAGCAGTTTCATGTGAGTTCTGACTCTCTAAGAGGAAGATACACTGAGATAAACAAAATACTATTTCCAAGAGCCTCCACTGTTCCCCACGTGATCTCCAATTCCTGATGACAAGTAAACGGTGCTTCTGGGTTCCAGTAGTGCAGCAAGCAGCACAGTCATAGCCTTCCTCTCTCTTCTGTTTTGCTTGATTTATTAATTGTAACTCTCTTTCTTATTATTATCCTACATTCTTTTACCATTTGTAGTAAGTTTGTTATCTCTCCATATCTTAATTGGGTGGTTTTCCTTTTTTTCCTCCTGAAAAGGGGAATGTGAGGGTTCTCCCCTTTCCCTGTTGCGCTTGAAACTGCAACACACAGGTTGTTCAGAGAGGTTGTGTAATCTCTCCCCTTTGAGTTCTTCAGAAGCCATCTATACATGGTACTCTAGGTGGCCTTGCTTGAGCAAGGTGGATGGACTAGATGACTGTCGGAGGTCTCTTCTAACCTTAACCGTTCATTGATTCTGTGAAATCTTTTCTTAGTTCTCTCTCTGCATTTTCATACTCTCTCCCATATGTATTCATACTGGAAGAACTACATGTCAGTTACTGGTGAGACCTAAGTGATGATTTGTACCAACTACCAGAGTCAGGCTGGGAAAGCAGACACCCCTGGCCTATGGTGCCGGCTACCGAAGCAAAGGGTCCTAACATCAGCAGCTGGAGGCATCATATCTCTGGAGGCTCCTACAGACTTTGTGCCTAGAATGCCAACTGCTGGGGGGATTAGCGTGTGTACACTGAGTGACCACCACTGGAGTCAGACCAGGATTGTGGGTGCACCTGACCTGTGGTGCCAGCTGCTGGAGAAATTTGGAGTCCCAGAATTAGTAGTTGAAGGGTCCTCTGTACACCTAGGGAAGGCTACACAGGCTTTCAGCTCAGAGTGCCAACTACTTGGAGACTGGTGTGAGTGAACTGGATGCCAGCTACTGGAAGCAGAAGTGTAGGTGCCCTCAGCTACTGTGGTGAGTGTGAGTCTTCCACTACCAGCCACTGGGTGGGATAGGAGTTTTTTCAAAGACTGACTACCAGGAGTCTGCCATGAGTAAGGCAAGTGAGGGGCTCTGAATCAGCAGCTGGAATGAGGCTGTAGGTTACAGCCCATGTGCCTGATGCTGGCTGCTGCAGAGAGTTGAGTGCATCTTTTTTGTAGGGAGTGCACATGCACTCTTCTCCCATGTAACTAGCTATAGGACTAGAGAGAATGGCCTCAAGTTGTGCCAGGGAAGAATCAGGTTGGAAGTTAGGAAAAATTTCTTCTCTGAAAGGGTGATCAGGCGCTAGAATGGGCTCCCCAGGGAGTTGGTGAAGTCACAATCCCTGGAGGTGTTCAAGAAACATTTAGATGTTGTACTTAGGAGTATAGTTTAGTGGAGAAATATTGGTGGTAGGTGAACAGTTGGACTGGATGAT
Source organism: Numida meleagris (assembly GCF_002078875.1). Lineage (NCBI taxonomy): Eukaryota > Metazoa > Chordata > Aves > Galliformes > Numididae > Numida > Numida meleagris. The sequence goes on from NC_034410.1 coordinate 131,420,172, forward strand.
CTTGGAGGTCTTTTCCAACCTTGGTGACTCTATACCACACTTCATGCTCTATGCCCTTAGCTTCTTTTTTTTTTCCATCATTGGATAGATTACATTTTCTGTATATACACACACATAAAATTTCACTACCTTTCTTTTGCAAATTCAGTATTGTGCACTGTTGAAAAGGATAATCAGAAGATTTTTAGATATATAAGATCACGTTTGCAATAATTAGATACTAATCACATGCAGTATTAAAAAAAAAAAGGAAAGAAAGAGAGAATGAGGAGAAAAAAGACTTTCTAAAATGACATATCTGCATGTTTCTTATTCTTTAGGCTACTTTCAAGCATGCTAATTTGTTTTTAACTGAATTAAATAATCCTTGTTATTAAAAGTTGTTAAAATAATTGTTCACGTGCAGTGCACACAGAGTGTAAATTAAGAAAATCTCCAAATAAATATTAATGTTTATATTCCTTGAATTAAATTCTTACATTAAGCTTTAAAAAGCAGATTTTATAACCAAGACGGAATAAATAGAAGGTTTACCTAACACTAGCTCCTGACTAATCATTGATTTCTAAGTCTGTAAATATGATCATCAAATACTGAATAATTTATGTGTTAATAATAATTAATTAGGCAGGAAACTGTAATCTCTGTTGGCTTTGTCACAAATTGATCTAACTCCTATGAGTACCTTCTAAATAAATTTATGAAGTAATTTTTTTTTGTTACTTGAAATATCATTTTTTCAGTTTTCTGTAACCACAAAAACCATTTATATCCTAAGGCATGTTGTCATGGTTTGTTTTAATCTAATAGGTATCTTCTCCAGCAGTTTTGTAGACTTCCAGAGTTCCTTTTTCTTGAAAAAGGATCAGGATTCTACTTATTTCTTCTAATTTCATTTCAGTATTGGTAGATCTGGGTTGACAGTACAGGGCAACATCCTACAACAGGTTTTATGTTTCTATTTCTGATAGAGAATTTCCCTTATGGCTGTGCATTTTTAATATTAAAGAGTTTGTGGCACACAACTCCAAAGGAATTTGATTTTTTTTATTTTTTAATTTTTCCCTGTCTCCTTATGCTTTGGGAAAACTTTTTTTTTCTACCTTTAGTTTCTTTACCACTTAGATTTCTAGTTTTCATCATTTGTCTGTATTTATCCTGAAAAGAGTGAAGCAGAGTCTAGTTCTCTTTTCTCTTTTTTTCTCTTTTCACTTGCTTCCTTCCCTCCTTCCTTCCTTCCTCTCTCCCTCCCTCTCTTTTGTTTCCTTTCTGTAACAGACTTATGGAAAATTTTGTCCAAAACATAAATAATATAATAAGATCTGCTTTGACAAATCCAAAGTCAAATTTTCTATACAATACTTTGACCCTATAGGCCTAACATACTGTGATGTAAAGTCCAGTAAGAATTCAGCTGTCACTACAAATGGTTATTCCACATTTAATATATTTTAGAAATGATATCTTAAAGAAGTGAGTCTAATAGTCAAAATAAAAGGTAGAAATAATAAAAAAAATTGTATTGCTTGGTTATGATCCTCCTGTTTTATTTATTTATTTTTCTCCCAGTTTGAAGCAAGATCTGAATAAATCTTAGTAAACTTCACATATATATAGAATGGGTTGCATAGCCTGAGGGAATAGTGCCCGTCTCTCACATGGGGAGGGCTAAAGGTGCACCTGCTCCTGCACCTGCAGACACATCTAAAACCATTGCCATTGGCTCCTGAGTGTTATGCACCTGAGGCTCCCTATCAGTGCTGGGACACTTGGGTGCCTGCAAGCCAGGTGCTGTCCCACCCTTCCACCCAGGAACACTGGGCATCTACCTGGGGATAGAGATGGGCCAAGGCTAGCCTGGGGACATCAGCTCATAGACTAGGCTGAGCTCAGTGATGACTATGGCCCAGGAGGGAAGGGCTGTGACAAGGGCACAAAATTAGATCCCCAGCCAAAAAGTCATTCCCAAGGGCTGAAGTGGGCCATGGTCATCACCTCCCTGCAGCGCTGACTGGAAACTTCTACGTAGTGTCCCAGTAGAAGGGGCTATCTTCTACTGCCCTAACACTTATCAGATCTGGAGCCCTGGCAAGAAGGTGTGGTTTCTATAAACTTTCTCTAAGTCACACTGTTAAAAACGTTACATTATGTATGCTTTAATTATAGAAATCTGTTTATCAGCGTATACTAAATAACTTAAACAAAGTCTATCCTTAGATATATTGAAAAAATTTCAATATTATTTAGGTAGTCGGTCTACATTATGTAGCACGTATAAGGATTTGTTTAACAGACAAACAGGCAAAGTACAATGTAATTTCCGTAAAACCTATACAAGGCTGAAGGGCAAACTAGTGTAACATATTACATGTATTTTGCAAGAATATACCATTGGCATGGGTGTAGTGGAAATGCTAAGTTACGGCTTGTACCAGTGATTGAGCACCTAGTGGGAGGCAGGGCCAACCATGCAATGCACCTGACTGACTGGAAGGAATGGAGCCAGGATCCACCCCTTCCCAGACCTCATCTAAGGGTTGGAAGTGGGTACCTTTCTGGAGATCCCTGCTTACCTGACACCTTCTGGGGGTAAGCAGCTTCTTTTATGATTTCTGTGTTTTCTGCTGTTGTGCTTGAGAGAATCCTCACTTGCTGCAGCCTGGGATTTTGCTGCTCTGCTGTCTTTGTTGTGATTTCCATTGTGTTGCACATGGGGGACACACTTTGCAGACTAAATAACTTATTTTTAATGGAAGTCAGATCTCTAAGATATATAATCAGACTTTGATGATTCATGACTCTAAATTTTTTTAAGTTTAAAAAATAAATATCCAACATGAGTGTATTGAAATTATTGGGAAAGTATGCGGGGAAAAATGGAGAATGCTAATATAGATTCTTGGTGTTCTTCTTGGTTATGCTCATGCGTGATCAGCATTCCCAGTATTTTCTAGGGTATAAGGCTGGCCATGTAGTTCACTTGCTTATTGAATATTCATTTGAACAGTTTTGAAAAGACAGTAAATCACTATTTGGCTCAATCATATGCTGAATAGTTCTAGAGGTAAACTCTTCACCACCCACGAACTCTAAGATTAAATAATGTGATATAATAATAGCTGTCATGTCAATTCTATTGGTAATGTTTAAAATTCAGGACTAGGAACTTGATCTTGAACCAGCATAAAATTTTGTTGCTTTTAATGGTACAGGATTAAATCTAAATTCTGTGTAGTTACCCGCCAATAGACTATGTAAGAGTAAATAAATAGAATTTGCCAGAAAACAGAAATGCACAAAATGCAGAAAGTTACACTGGATTAGATGATAGAATATAGTAATAAAAGAGAATATTCCTCTTTAGGAGTTTTTGAAAAACATAAAATATTGTTCTGTTGATTTCTATGAGAAACCAGTCAGGATTTCTTGTATACTCTTCTATCACCAGGGCTCTTTTCTCAGTCATCTTTCTGCCAGTAATTATTTCTTCTTCAATATGATCCTACATTTCTAATTCTGAATAAGCTGTTTTTGTTTTTTTTTATACAGCTATCCATCTGTTCATAACCATTGCTATAATTTTGAATGTCACAGTTTCATTTTTTAGGATTTTTATATAGAGATATTTAGCATTCTGTATTTAGTCAAAACTTGAGGTAAATAATTTGACAATTCTTTAGGCACAAATACAAAAATATATTTTTTTGAGTATTGTTTGCTTAGGGAAATAATACAATCAAAATTGACTCAATTCACTGACTGCAATGGAATCATCAAGTTTTCCCCTGGGGGGGAGGGGGGGGGAAGTGTATTAATTCACTAGTTTATTCTTCTTTGTGCAAAGATGATTATTAAAGATGTTGGCTTCCTTTCTCCCCTGACCTTGGTGTCTGCAGAGTTCTATCTCTCGTTTTTCTCATTCCTCCCTCTAACAGCTTCTGTGCAGCATCAGCATTGATCATTGGCTCAGTTTTGGCCAACAGTCCCCTTTTGAGCCACTTGTAACTGGCTCTAACTAAGATGGGGCAGTCTGATCTCTTCTAATAGAAGCCACCTCTGCAGACCTCCACTACAAAAAACCTTGTGACATACCAATACACAAGGAATTGAGAAGATGTTAAATCAAAATAATTATAATTTGTCACTTTTTATGCCTTGCAGATTCCTTGTCTAGATAACTCTATTCCTGTGGGCATTCCTATATATGTCCTGCAGTCTTATCAGGGAGATTTCCAAGCATACACATGAATTTAATACTTCAAATAAGCTATATTCCATTTGGGCTGCACAGATAGTATAGTGTGAAGATACAGTAAAGTCCCAGGAGAGGTGACACCTCCTTACCTAAATCATACATACACACAAATATTTTCCTTAAGAGATTAGTGTTGAAATGAGAAGTACAGTTAAGAATATTCTTCTGTACTGTGACCTTTTTCTCTCAGCTTTTTATTTCTTAGAGTAATTTTGCCTTATTAAAAGCAAGGGCATCTGCCTTTCATGATGTTAATTAAGGAGGTTTACGGACATTTATGTTTATAATGATAATCTTTTTCAAAATAAAGATCCCTTTTTCAATGACAGGTCACTGATTTGAAGACTGAACATCCTGTTCAATTTAGGAAAATTTTATCTTCTGAGGCAGAGATTGTAGAACTTCAGCCATTGTTCAGTAGGTCTCTTGCACTGATGCTGCAGGAATGACTTCTGATCCATACTGGTGTAGAAAATAAATGGAAAAAAAGAAGGAGAATTTAATGAACTTTGAATCAAGTCTGAATATGAAAGGGAGTACCTGTAGAGTTAAAAGAGAATGGCAAACTAGAGAGAAAGGGGATCTAGTCAAATAGATAATGCTTCTGACTTTTGAAGAAATCAGAAGGAGGAGGAAAAAAATCACAGCTTTTGGTAAGAGTACCAAGACCAATTCAGGAAAAAAAAAAAGATAAGAATTTCACAATATATAAATAAAGAAAGCTGAAAGTCTCTGTCTCGAAGTGCAGTCTAGGCAGAATTAATAAATAAAACATAAATGAGAAGAAAACCCATTCTAGCAATAAATCCAAACTAAATGAAATGATGAGAAAGGTCAAGTATAATGTGAACAGTGCATCTCCCAATTATGTAGTCTCTAATTCTCAAAGTTCTAGAGTTCAGTCAGTGATAAGTCCAGAATATGGCAGAGAAATCTGCTACCTAGCAGAATGACTGGGGAGCACACAAGAAAACAAGTATTCTAATTTCTTGGCTGCAGGCTATTTCTGTAATGAAATGAATTTTCTGCTTTTTGCTATTGTTCAAATTAAGTCGGTCTGAAGGTACTGATCTTTACATTGCATCATACCTCTGCCCACCAGCTTATGGAGAAGAGGTTGTTTTTAGAGTAATTTGATTTTTTTTTTTTAAGTGCGCTGTTTATTTTAAATTTAAACATTTACATTAAAAGAGTGTGAAGACCATTCAGTTCACCTCAGAGCCAAACCCTCAGTAGGTAATATCAGGGGTACATGATTCATACTGGAACTGATTAACGCTTTACACTTCTTAAAATCATTACAGTGATAACTAAGATATTTAAGTAAATTTTAATGGTATTTTTGCTACTGCTTCTTTCCTGGATATGACTCAATATGACAGTTCTCAATGAAAAATTCTATTAATAAGGCAATAAAATGTTGAATATCATAATGCTCCAGGAATTGTCATGATTTATTCTAAAGTATAGAATCATAGAATATCCCAAGTATATCTCGGTGTCATCTTCTCTTCTGTCTTCTTCTTGAACTCTGGGGAGCCCGTTCCAGTGCCCAGCTACCCTCCCAGTGAAGAACCTTTTCATGGAGTCATAGAATGGCTTGGATTGGAAGGTACCTCAGAGATCACCAAGTTCCAGCCTCCCTGCCACAGGCAGGGTAGCAAACCACAAGATCAGGTGCCCAGGGCCCCATCCAACCTGTCCTTAAATAGCTCTTGGGATGGGGCATCTACAGTCTCTCTGGGCAACCCATTCCAGCACCCCACCACTCTCTGAGTGAAAAATTTTCCCATGACATCTAATCTAAATCTCCCCTCAGTTAGTTTAAAACCACTCCCTCTTGTCCTTTTACAGTCCACCCTTGTAAAAAGTTGATTTACCTCATAAATTCCCTTTAAGTATTGGAATGCAGTAGTGAGGTCTCCTTGCAGCCTTCTCTTTTCCAGGCTGAGCAGGCCCAGTTCCTTCAGCCTGTCTTCACAGGAGAGGTACTCTGGCCCTTGGATCATCTTTGTGGCCTTCCTCTGGACCCTCTCCAAATGCTCTATATTCTTCCTGTGTTGGGGGCCCCTGATTTGGATGCTCCAGCTGGGACTGCACGGTACAGAATTGAGGGGGACAATCACTTCCCTCACCCTGCTGGACGCCCCTCTTCTAATGGAATCCAGGATACCATTGACCTTCTGGGCCACAAGTGCAAGCTGTTGGCTCATGTTACGTTTTTCAGAAACCAGGAGTCCTTCTCAGCAGGGCTACTCTCGAGGAGTTCTCCCACTCTGTACTCATATCTGGGATTACCCAAATGCATAACCGTGTACTTTGCTTTATTGAACTTCATTAAGTTCGCATGGGTCCACCTTTCAAGTTTATCAAGGACCCTCTGGATGGTATTCCTTCCTTCTGCTGTATTGACTGTACGACTCAACTTGGTGTCATCAGCAAACTTGCTGAAAGTGTGCTCAATCCCATCATCTATCTCACTGATAAAGATATTAAAGAGTGCTAGACCCAAGATACACCCCTGGAGGACACCATTTGTTACCAACCTCTACGTGGACATAGAGCCATTGACCACAACACTCTGGCTATGACCTTTCAACCAATTCCTTATCCACTGAATTGTACAACCTTCCAATTCATATATCTCCAATTAAGAGACAAGGATGTGGTGAAGGACCATGTCAAAGGCCTTGCAGAAGTCCAGGTAGATGACATCAGTTGCCTTCTATTTGTCCAGGGATGTCATCACTCCATCACAGAAGGCCACCAGATTGGTTAGGGATGACCCTCCCCTTGGTGAAGCCATACTGACTGTCTTGGATCATCTGCCTGTCCTCATGTGCCTTTTCCTAATATCCAACAAGAACTATCCATGACACATCTCCCTGCTGTTCCCTTGGGTCCTGACACTGTCACCAGAGGGAAGAGATCAGCACCTACTTCTCCTTTTCTCATGAGAGGAGGCCGTAGGCCTCCACAAAGCCTCCCCTCTGTCTCCTCTTCTCTGGGCTGAACAAAAAGTGACTCCAGATGCTCTTCATATGTCTTGCCCTCTAGACCTGTTACCATCTTTGTAACCCTCCATTCAACACTCTCTAAGATTTATATACTTCTTATATTCTGGCAAACAAAACTGCACACAATGCTCTATGTGAAGCCATACCAATGCAGAGCGGAGTAGGATAATTCCTTCCTTTTACCAGCTAGTAATGTTGTACTTGATGCTCTCCAGGATACACTTGGTCCTTTGTCTACCAAGGCACCTTCCTGGCTCATGTTCTACATCCCATCAACTGGAACTCCTAGATTCCTTTCTTTGAGGTTCATCTCTAGCTTCTCATTCCACATTCATTTATCAAAGGTTACCCTGTCCCAGGTGCAGAATCCTGCACTTGCTCTTGTTCAATTTTATGTGGCTGGTGATCGCTGAACTCTCTAATTTGTCAAAATCTCTCTGCAAGGCCTCTCTATTCTATGACATTCTGTTGTCAAGGGCATCAACAGCTCCTTCTGGTTTAGTATCCTCTGCAAACATACTTTGTATACCTGGAAGTCCTTTCCCCAAGTTGTTTATGTAAACATTAAAGAGAACTTGCCTTAAAAAGCAGCTGTGTGGAACCTCTGAAGTGACTGACCACCAGCCTGATTTAACTCCACTTACTCTTACCCTTTGAGCCCAACTTGTTGGCCAATTCTTCACCCACTGCATTTTTTTTTCTATCTGTATACTGGATATTTTGTCCAAAAAGGTACTGTAAGAAACAGTATCAAAAGCATTGTTAGCATCCAAAAAGATTAGATCAACTGGCTTCTTTTGGTCAAAAAGGTGGCTAAAATTTGACTCCTTGTCAGAAAAGGAGATTAAGTTCTTTACTTTCCCCTCATGAAACTTCATTGGCTGTGACCGATGGCTGCGTTGTGTTTCAGGTGTTTTTCAGTAAATCCCAGCCTAATTTTCTCTGTAATTCTACCAGGTACTAAATTGAGAGTGACAGGACTGTAATTACAGGTGTCTTGTTTCTTGCACTTCTTGAAAATTGGGACAACATTTGCCATCTTCTAGTCAACTGGGACCTCATCAGATTCCCAAGACCATTGAAAATAATGAGAGAGATCTTGTAATGATATCAGACAGCTCTTTGAGTGTCATAGGCTGAATCTCATCGGGCCTCATGGATTTATGTGTATCCAACCAGAGCAGTAAATAATAAGCCACTAAAAGAGCACCACTGAAATTGCAGAAGAACTTACTGGGGTAATGCTTATGTTCATAATTTGAGACAACAACAGAAAGCAAACAAAGAAACAAACCAAACAAACCAGAAAAAAAATGAAAAAAAAAAAAAACAACAACAGGGTTTTAGTACATTTTAAGTTAAAAAAATTAAATCCCTTTCCTTTATATTAAATAGATTTATCCAGTCTGGGTTAACTTTGTTCTACTAAAAAAATAATTTGTTTATTTCAATCTAATCTATCTTAGAAATAGTCTGAATTTCAGATATCTTAATACACTTTACAAATGATAGTTTGCCTTGTCCAGTTATAGAAACAAATTTTCCTGTCAAATGGAGGGGTTAAATTTTAGCAATATAGTCTTGTACAATTACTAAGCTTTAACATATGAGATAGTTTAATTGATCAATGTCTGATATTTCTTAGTTTTGAAAATCTTATTAAAATAATATATCAACAATTATTATTTCACTGTAATATGAGTATGTCATGACAAATTAGAAACATAAATTATGATGCTTTTAATTCTTCTTGTATGTCTGTATATTCTTTAGCATGTTGCTGACATACTTCCTGGCATTTACTTAAACATCAGTCTAAGGTAGCTACTGAGAAACTAAATATATTTATCCTGTCACCAAAATGTTTTTCAAGTTTGAATGTTGTGAGTTAGTCAGAAAATACTTTTCCATTTAATATGCAAATTTGTCAAAAAGGATTTTTTTTTAAATGATCCTATTAAACAACAGAAGTTTTTATTCTAGAAGTATTATGTAAACTTACACTCAATAAAAACTCTGAAGTTTTGAGTTTAGTATACCTTATTGTCTTTGGTAGTCTTCAGCTGAGATTTCTTGTGAAGCAGACATGTTAAATGTAAAAGACATATTCAGAAGTTACTTTATTAAAAATTAATTTTATTCAAATATATATTGTATTTAAAATTCTTGTGAAATCAGATTATTTATCTAGCATGCTTTGCACATAGAGTCTCAGAGCGGCTTCCTTCAAAATCACTTAAAGGCCCTACTAATAAAGAGAGAAACATTCTGAATTTCCAGTCACTTTTCTTAAGATACGATTCTCCCTGAGCTCATATAATATGAATTTACTGTTGGTTAGATGAGACATTCTTCAGAACGTTAAAAATAAAACCAAACAATAAACAACCCTAAATTGCACAAATATTCCTTCAACATATAATTTCTTCTTAACGTATTAGCTGAACAGTTCTTTATTATGGGCTTATCTCTTATCTGTAACTAGATGGTGCTTCATGGACAAGAACTGACATCAAACTCTCTAGATAGTATAAACAGTTTAGTCACAGTAGGATGGCTAACATACAATCTCTCACATTCCAATGTTTATTTATTTAAAGTAGCATATTGCATTGCATGTAACATTTTCAGGGTACATAGGAAAGGATGATTCTGAATATCTGACTTACTCCTAAGCATGCAAACATGTATCAGAACAAGGAGATGAAAAAAATATATATTTCATAAAGTAGATTGTGTTCAATGAGCATAGGTATAACTTTGTCCCTCATATCTTTGATGAAATCAGTAAGGTCGTAGCATCCTGAAATGATTTTCTTTTCTTTGTTTTCTGAGAAAAGTTTGGAATTATGCCTTTTTGTTTTTCATTCAGGCCTTCATATTATCTTTTAGAATTAATATAACAAAACAGGTAAGAGTTGGCAGAACTGTCTTTGGCTGTAAAATTAATTACCTCCTTCATCTTTATACAAGTGGAAGGGAGTGGATTTCTATCAGAAGTATGTGTAAGGGGTGAAAGGCGCCTGTTTGTCATTGTTCCCTTATATCTGAATATGATGGTCCAAAAATTACTGCTTGCCTTGCTATGAGGAATAGAAATTGGACAACAAAAATTAAGACCAGCTCCTTGGATTTTACTGCTCAGTTTGGCAAGTATACCTTGAGGTCCTGGATTGTCTGAAGAGATATCTACGAGACTAGTTATCTTGAGTCTAGTCTGTCCTTCTCTGTCTCATTTTTTCTATCTTCTTGAAATTTCAGTAAGCCTATTCCAACAAATGCAACGGCCAGTGGAAAATAAATATCTATGGTTTTAAGCAGACAGTGAAAATAAATATCTCAGAATGCATTTTCTAAGCTAGTTAGAGTACTAACAAGAATGATAGAATGAAAGACTGAAATAGAATAAAAGAATGAAATTAGTTTTGTTTTGCTTTTTAACAAAGTTTTATCTAATAATAAATGGTTTGGACCTTTTATTTGTACTTTTCAAAATACACAAGAAATTTAGTTGTGTCTCCTAAGGACACAGTTGTAGTCTCCTAAGGAGATTAACTTCTGAAGTAAATTATTTACTCTCACTGACTGTTGAGTTAACAACTTTGATGATGCATGGATGTTATTTTTTTCCTCTGTAAAACTACCTATTTTTTCCATTTACAGAGTAAATTAAAACATAGATTATTGAAACTGCAGGAGAATGTGAACATAAAGGAAACAAAGTTAAAAATTACAAATCTCCATTTAGTTCTCAGTTTTGGAAGGGACGATCACAGATGGCTTTAAAACCACTTGCTCGTTTTCTCTGTTTTGCAGCAGTATCCCAGGCTACAAACAACAACTGACCCTCTCACCATCCTTGCTTTCAAAAGTATGTCTATCCATTGAAAAGGTTTTTTTGAAGATGTGTAATACTTCAGAAGTTCTCAAAAAATCTATTTCATTAGACTTTTTAACTCAAATGAAATATTACTGTTAGCATCAGAGTATTTTACAATGAAACTCTAAAAAGATAGTACACAATCTGCTTTTTAGAAGGAACTAGAGTTTTCATGAACACCCCCTCACCTCCCTCCCAGAGCATTTACTTTGGTTTAGTAACTAATTGTTTACCTTGTTTGGCTGGATGCATACACTGACCAAGACTATTTGAAGTATTTTAACATTCTCAGTTGCATGGTAAATGATTATAGAATCATAGAATGGTTTGGGTTGGAAGGGACTTTTAAGATAATCTAGTTCCAATCCCTCCGCTATAGGAAAAAACACCTCTCACTAGAGCAGGTGTCTCACTACCCTCACAGTAAAGACTTTCTTCCTAATATCTAATCTAAATCTGTCCTCTTCCAGTTTAAAGCTATTTCTCGTCATCCTGTTTCTACATGCCTTTTATAAAAAGTCCCTCCTCAGCTTTCCTGTAGGCCCCCTTCAGGTACTAGAAGGCCACTATAAGTTCCCCCTAGAGTCTTCTCTTCTCTGGGATGAAGAGCCCCAGCTCTCTCAGCCTGCCCTTGTAGGGGAGGTGCTCCAGTCCTCTGATCAGATTTGTGGCCCTCCTCTGGACCCGTTCCAACTGCTCAATGTTGTTCTTCTGATGGGGACCTCAGATCTGGATGCAGTACTCCAGGTGGGGTCACATGAGAGCAGGATAGAGAGGCAGAATCACCTCCCTCCACCATCTGGTCATGATTCTCTTGATGCAACCCAGGATACGATTGGCCTTCTGGGGTGCAAGCACACATTGCCAATTCATGTTGAATCTTTCACCAGCCGACACTTCCAAATCCTTTTCTTCCGAGCTACTCTGAAGCCATTCTGTGCCCAGCCTGTATCTGTGCTTGAGATTACCCCGACCCAACTGCAGGACCTTGCACTTGGCCTTGTAGAACTTCATGAAATTGTCATGGGTCCACCTCTCAAGCCTGTCCAAGTCCCTCTGGATAGCATCTCTTCTCTCTAGCATGTCAGCTGCACCACTCAGCTTGGTGTCATTTGCAAACTTGCTGAGAGTGTACTCAATCCCACTATCCATAGATGTTAAATAGCACTGGTTCCTGAGGAACACCATTCATTACCGGTCTCCACTTGTACAGTGAGCTGTTGACCGCAATTCTCTGAGTGCGACCATCCAGCCAATTCCTTATCCAGAAGGTGGTTCATCCATCAAATCCATTTTTCTCCAATTTGGCAACCAAGATGTCATGTGGGACAGTGTCAAATGCCTTGCACAAGTCGAGGTAGTTGCTCTTCCTTTATTTCTGACAGCATAACTGCATCATAAAAGGCTTCCAAATTTGTCAGGCATGACTTGCCCTTGGTAAAGTCATGCTGGTTACCACCAGTTACTTCATCTTTATTTTCCATGTGTCTTAGTAGGGCCTTCAGGAGGATCTGTTCCATGAACGAGCCAGGCACAGAGGTGAGACTGACTGTATTTTCCTGGATCTTCTCTTTTTTCCTTCTTGAAAATAGGGTTTATGTTTCCCCTTGTCCATTGAGTGGGAACTTCACCAGACTGCCATGACCTTTCAAATATGATGGACAGTGGCTTGGCAACTTCATCCAACAGTTCCTTCAGATTATGATGGAATTGTACTGAGGGATTTATGAACCCCATCTATTACATTAGTTGGAATTCTGTAGCTTAAGTTGATTCAGAAAAATGTTTTGTTTGATCAGTTAACGTGAGTCAACGATACCCTTAAATGTACACTGTACTATGAAACTGAATTATCCAACACTAGACTAATGAGACCTATTCAGAGAAGTAGAGTTTGAGTCCCACAGTTAGCTGACAGATCTCAGTGAAATCAGCCTTGACTCCTGACTGGGGGTTGCTCAGATGAGTGGAATATGTGTTATATATGCAGCACAAGTGGTCCCAGCTACTCTTACTTTGCTACTTCAGTTATTTGGTGTAAGCTTCCACGACTGACACTTGCAACTTCTCCATTGATGACACTAGGAACAGAGACTAGCTTAACTTATTTATGTCTGTAACCTAGAGTCTTTCCCAGATACCTTGCTGTTATTAATTACCAATAATTACCACTAGAAAGATTTCAACACCCTAATTTAGCTTTTCCTAGATCTCAGTTGGACTGCAGTTCACAACTTCACTGTACTGGGTTAAAATGTCTGTGTCACTTTTTGTCAAGCCAAGACTATATTTCTCCTATCAAGAAAAAAAAAACTTCTAAGACAAATTAAAATTCTAGGTATAGTATGCTAAAAGTCTAGTGGGAAATGATCTGTCAGTATAAACCCAAATATCAAAATATGCGGTTCAGCTTTCCCATAGCACATGTTTGGAAGTGACTTTGACAGGTATTCAGAATCAATCACAGAAGAGCTTGGATGAAGAAAATTGTTCCTGATTGTAGCTGTTATTTCTGATTGCTCTTTTTCATTTTACTTTAATCTTTGTCTTCTTTTTTTTTTCCTTTAAAACAAAAAACAGAAACCAAACATCACAAACCAAGTCACCACAAAGTGTCAAGTTAAGAAATCGAGATATTTCTGATTAATCAAATATTTTGCTATTCAGTGCTTTACTTCAATATATACTTGAAATTGATCTAAAACATTTTGGCTTTTCCAAGTACAGAAGACAGACATTTGTCAAATTTTACAAATAGGCAAGTTGAAAACTCAAACAGAAAAGAAAAATCAGAAGAGATGCATTATTTATAGTCATCTATTAACTTCCTTAACTTTTTCATTAAACTTTAACCTTTTCAAAATCTTTCTTATTTAACTTGTGAATTATTCAGTATTCCTACTTCTTAGTTTTCTCTGATATTAATCCTCTCTTGTTACTGTGTATTGTTTCTCACCAGCTACATTTAACGGTTTCTCTGAACAACAACAACAACAAAACAAAGCAAAAACATAAAACAGCCCTTTCTGCTCTTCCATCCTTGGTCACCTTTGGATAACTGTTTTCTTTCTTTCGTCCTTCCCTTCTCACTTTCTGTCTGTCTTTCCTTTGATAACAATCTCTGTCTAGTTTTTACCTCATTTTTTTTTTCCCAAGCTGCATGAAAAATGGTGAATCTAAATATTTTCATAGGGCACATCCAAGGAATAAGTAAGAAAAATTGCTAAAGCTTGAGATCCTTTAATTCAAATAATATTTAATTCTTGTGTATGAATATGTATAATTAGAAAGCAAGGTTGCAAAATACAACAGAGGAAAAAATGTGAATAATTTTCTTTTTAGCATTTTTTGAGGGATTGGAATTTGGAAGATATCTTAGAATTTTTGTTGGTAAGGAAACTGCATCTTTGAGCTCTGTATTTTCAGGCATGTTTCTGCTGCTTTTATTACTATTAAACACTTACTTATTGGAAAAAAATAATGAATTCCACTCTTTGAATGCTGAAATTGTCATATTTCTTCAGTGTATTTCAGTTCCTTGATGGTAGCTAGAATTAAATGTTTAGATGCAGATCAGATTTCAGGAGGCACACTTAAAAGTGTGACTGACTAAAGGGTCTTTTTTTTTTAATCAAAAGAAGTTAGTTCCCATCTGACCATAAAGTATTTGGTTAATGATTTGACATTATTAATATCATCCTGAACTATATTCTACTATGAATTTTGGCATTCTATGAATAATTATTCTTAGAAAGTAAAACGACAAATTGTTCTTCTGTTCATTCTGTGTATTGTCTCCTCATGTTATGAAAGAAAAATTTGGAGCTTTTAATTTTCATGTGGTTTTTATTTGGGTAATGCATAATGGAATTAAATGCTGATCAGCCTCATTGCTTGGATATAAATTGCTTCCATTTTTATTGTATCTGAGAAGGTGAAAAGGACCGAACTTTGCACCCCGAGAGATATAAGATTATCCAAATCTTTTAAATTTTGTGTGATTTTTTTCTTTTGTAAAGTATGTGAATATTCAGAATGTTCAGAGTTATGAAAGTATACTAAAAATATATCAATTCGTTTACATTTTTAACAAAATATTTTTAACTGTTTGGAACTCAGAAAATCTACATTTACATTGAAATAACAGACTAAAAGTTTCCATATGAAAGGGAAAATTCTAAAAAATATGAAATATATGAAAGCCACATTTACTAATGTGGTGGTTTTGCACTGCTATGTGACCATGCTGCTCTCTCATTACCCTTCCTCAACTGAAAAGTGGGAGAATCTATGATGAATAAACCCTAATGGGTTGAGATAAAAAGGAGGAAATCACTCAACAATTACCATGACAGGCAAAAGACACTCATTGTAAAGGAGATTATTGTAATTCACTGACTATTACTAACAGATCAGAGCAGTGGAGGTTGTAGTCAGTCCATAACGCTTCATCTCTGCTTCTTCTTCGTGGTCACTATCTTCTTCCAATATGGGGGCCCTCCCATAGGAATCAGTGCTTCCTGAACTGATCCTATGTGGGTTTCCCACAGCCTACTGTTCCTCAAGGGAAAAAAAAAAAAAAAAGTGCTGAACTCTCAATATTTTAGATCCAATAAGATGCAGACATGAATAATCACTAACTCAGAAAAGTAATTCAAAATGTTTGGTCCAAACTTAAGTGAATGAAGTGGCAATGAATGTTTTCTTCTGAAAATTTCAGATTCCCTGGGTAGTAGAAACACTGTTGAAAAATGAAAAGGATTTATATGTAACATAAGAAAGTTGCTTAGAGTGTAATGAGTAGTCTTTTCCAAGGCTAAAGAGAAATGAAGCAGTATATCCATTGTTCATTTTATTGTTGAGAGATTTTGGAGATGCTATATGTGAGAAAATCATGTGGGATTTGAGGAGAGCAGAATGAGGAACAGTTAAATAAAACTCACAGGTTAAGCTGATCAAAGTAATCTTTTTATTTTTTTTCTTTCTGTTTCTAAAAAGTAAGTTTGGGAATCACTGTTCCATATATAGAAAAGTGCAGAAAATCTACAGTGACTTCCAGAAAAACTTATTTATCTGTATCAGTTATGAAGATGAGTCTATAAACAGAAGTAGTTTAACAGGTTAAACTCAGTTATATGAATCAGATTGTCCTTTTGAAGATCTATGCAAATATAGAGTTTGTGGTATAGAACTGAGTGGGATGATGAACTTGCACTTTCTGGCATTTCAAGTTTGTTTCATTGAAATTTCAGAGTAATCAAATTATATATTTTTAAATATATTCTGTGATACTTATGTTAATTTCACAGAGTGAAGACATTTATCTACAAATCTGTTAATTAAATTTTTTCAGGTAAGAGTCAATAGAATGGCTTAAGGCTTTCTTAAATTTGTTACATTCTGAATTTATTTGTTTGCTTGTTTATGGTTAGATAATGCAGATGGAAATGACTATGCCTCCAATACTGATACTTTTTTAATAAACAATGCCACTAATTAATCATTTTACATCTAGGAGTAAAATAAAAAAATGAAGTGGAGATCTTTGTATCAGCTTACAAATATTAAAATGTAGTGTAATGTAGTCATGAAGTTTAATAGGTTGACTAATAAAAGAATTACATGTTTAGTCACAGTGCTACTGTGTATCATGTTTATTTTGCAGAAATAGGTGATTTTAGATCAACGTTCTGTTGCTATGCAATAAGCGGTAACATCAATAGATCGTTTCAGAAATAGTACAGTTTTTTACTTGTCCAGCAAGTTATAGGTATCTTTTTTTTAAAATCAATATTCTTTTTAACAATAAGTGAAGGAATTATCTATGCACACTTCCACTTTTGGAGAAAGTTTTGCTTTTCTTACTTTACAAATAAATGTGAATGTTCAACATAGCCTTATCTGCAAGGCTCAAGTAGGTCACTCATTAATCCAATTCAGTAGTATATATCACATAGGCTTGCACTGGGATGGAAGGCAGACCTATTTTCTAAATTATTCAGTTATATTCTTTCATGTAAGGAGAAAGGTAAAGATGTACAGATATGTGATATATATACCACATTCTGTTCCTTCCTTTGTATTGTAACATGAGAAATATTCAGCTGCTTTACATTTGTAAGCATAGCTTCCCAGGAGCAGCTCAGGAGTCAGACCAGGAATCCCAAGAGTCTCAGCAGCTCCGGAGTCAAAGGATCATTATTATTAAGCAAGCTGCATGTAGTCATCCTCTAGTGCAGTTTATGCTCCATGAGTATAAATTTAAGACATTTGGTGAATCTCAGTCTTAACATCTGGGGACATTCCTGAATAAATGAAATTACTAATGTCAGCATTGCTTTAAGAATCATCTATATATGTTTGGCTGGGTTCTTTATATAACAATGGCCACCCTCTTTGCCACTTTATATGCAGGCTAGTAAAACCTTCATTTCTCAGGGTTTCATTTCTACAGGGTTTTATGTATAAAAAAACTATGTGTATGGACTGATGCCTCACTGTGAGCCTGGCAGGGAGGTCATGGGGACTCCCCAGGGTGAGTAGCACAGGGATGGAAGCCAGGGCCCATTCCTTTGCCCCAGACAGGAGCAAAACAGATTATGTGCAGCTGGGACAGGGGAGATGGACAGGCTGAGACATGGGCCTGCAGATGGGCTTGGGTCAGTGATGCCTATTCCCAGGAAGGATCAGGCTGTGCGGAATTGGAGATTGGTCCTTCTGCAGCCACACTGGGGCAAGGAATTATGGTCTCAGGAGCTGAAATGAGGTCTTGAGCTAGGGGAAGGGTCATGGGAGCAGTAAGAATACTGGGGAGGGACAGTTGGGCTCATTGGTGATCTTTGGACCTTGGCATGGAAGGTTCATTGCTGATTCCACTTACATTGTTTATATTTGAAATGAGGAATATTAGAACAATGACAAAAAAATCAGCAATTCTACTGTGTCAGAGTTCTTCTCTGTATCAATATCATAGAATCATGGAATCATTTGAGTTGGAAGGGACATTTAAAGGCCATCTAGTCCAACTTGTCTGTAATGAACAGGGACACGTACAGCTAGATCAAGCTCCTCAGAGCTTGGTGCAGCCTGACTTTGAATGTCTCCAGGGATGGGACACCCACCACCTCTCTGGGCAACCTGTTCCACTGCCTCACTATCACTGTTTTAGAAAGCTTCTTTCTTATATCCAATCTAAATCTGCCATCTTGTAGTTTGAAACCATTTCCCCTTGTCCTATCACCACAGACCCTGCTAAACAACCTGTCCCCTTCTTTCTTATATATTGAAAGGTCACTATCAGGTTTTCCCAGAGTCTTCTCTTCTCCAGACTGAACCAGCTCCCTCAGCCTGTCCTCAAGGTGGAGGTGTTCCATCCCTTGGATCATTTTTGTGGCCCTCCTCTGGATGCATTCCAACAAGTCCGTGTCTCTCCTGTGCTGAAGACTCCACATTTGGATACAGTATTCCAGGTGAGGTCTCACCAGTATGGAGTAGAGAGGCAGAATCACCTTCCTTGAATTGCTGGCCTTTCTTCTTTTGATGCCACTCAGGATATGGTTGTGTCTCTGGGCTGCAAGAACACATTGCTGGCTCGTGTCCAGCTTTCCATCCCCCAGTGCCCCCAAGTCCTTTTCAGCAGTGCTGTGCTCTATCCTTTCATCACCCAGCTTATACTGATATATGGGGTTGCCATGACCCAAGTGCAAGATCTTGCAATTGGCTGTGATGAACCTCATGATGTTCTCCTGGGCCCACTGCTCGAGCCTGTCTAGGTCTCTCTGGATGGTATCCCATTCCTCAGGCATGTCAACTACAAACCACAGCTTGGTGTCATCAGCAAACATGTGGAGTGTGCACTTGATCCCACTGTACTGACCCTTGAGGGACACCATGCATCACTGATCTCCATCTGGACACTGAGCCATTGACCAACCCTCTCTAGATAAGATCTCATAATCATTTCCTTGTCGTTTGAACAGTCCACCCATCAAATCCTTATCTTTCCCATTTGGAGAGAAATATGTTATGGGGGAATTTGCCAAAGACCTTACTGAGGTCCATATACATGACATTAGTGGCTCTTCCCTTGTCTACTAATGCATTTACACCATAATAGAAGACCACTAGGTTGGTCAGGCAAGACTTGCCCTTAGTGAAGCTATGGTGGTTGTCTCATATCACTTCCCTGTCTTCCACGTGCCTTAGCAAATATCATTGTGAATGCAATGGCAACTGCATCAGCTAATTCCCTCGGGACTCGGGGTTGTATCTAGTGAGGACGCATTGACTTATGGATATTCAGGTTCCTCAGGTAGTCATGAACCTGACTGTCACTTACAGTGGGAGGGATGTTTCTCCTCCAGTCCCCACCTTATGACCTATCCATCTGGGGGGGAGAGGGGGGGTTGTTAAGAGCAATTGCCAGTGAAGTCTGAGGCAAAAATGTTGTTGAGTACCTCGGTCTTCTTGTCTTTTTTTACCAGCCTGCCTCTATTGCTCACAAGGGAGGGTATGTCTTCTTGGGCTTGCTTTTTCTGATTTTCTGATTTTTCTGATTTTCTGATTTCTTGTTCCTCTTTGGACCCCTTGCCAAGTCCAGTTCCAGCTGGACCTTGGCCTTACTGACTCCATGCCTTCATAGCCTAGCAGCATCCCTATACTTCTTGTCCCTGCTTCCACAGCCTCTCCACTTTCTTCTCCTTCTCTAGTATGGCAAACAGGTCCCAGTTTAACCATGCCAGTCTCTTGCCTTCCTTTCCTGACTTCCTACACCTTGGAATGGAGAGCTCTTGTGCCCTAATTGACAGCTTCCTTAAAGATCTGCCAGCAATGTTCCCCTCCCTTGTCCTTGAGGACAGATTCCCGGGGGCTTAAGCTGACCAATTTGCTGAAGAGCTGGAATTTGATTTTCTGAAAATTCCTGGACATTTGTACTCCTTTTTTTAATGTACTACTGAATGATCATAATAGTCCTTGACGCTTAGGACTCCAGGACTGTTAAAGCTAACACTTCCCCACAGGCACAGTTCAGAAGTTTGAATAGTCAAATAAATATCCCTGTTTTTGGAAGCTAAGAAAGTTTGTTAACACGTATGTTCACTGGTCTGGATTCACTGACATTTCTGACTGGGAATGTGCCTTAGCACATTTAATTTAGCAGTACAGGTGTAGTCACAGAGACCATGCACAGAGGAGCCATGTATCTGTTCCATGTAAAAAAAGGCCTTTTCTTCTTTGCTAACTTGCATGGGAGACAGTATGAACTGCCTTTCATTCTATTCCCATTTAACGTTTCTTTTTATATTTTTAATATACTCTTTTGTGCCTAAGCATTAAAAGTAAAGGAAAATAGACATTATGGAAGATATTTCTGTATATATATACATATTTGAAAATTTTATAATACACGTACACACATATATAATTTATGTCTTGTGAACAACTGAAAGAAATGTAGAAAATAAGAAAAGACTTACAATGCTTTTGTACATATGATTAAGGATTTTTCCAAATTTTCAAATGTTATTTAATGGGAAAAGAAAGAAATAAGGTCTTGCTTCAGGCAAAAAGAGAGGAAGAAAGAGCTTGGCTGTCTACTCAGAAACTAAATGGTCTGTTAGAATTGAATAGGCAATGTATTTTAGAGAATTGCCTTGGCTGAGATAGTGGGAAGCATCATCCAATGGACACTGACTTTTAACATCAAACCTCCCTGGAATGAGCTTCAAAAAAAGCATGTTACAGTGTTGTTAAGAAGAGAAGCATGAGAAAGGAGAGAGACAAAGGAAAAGAGCAAGGCCTCCAAACCCACAAGCTTTCTATGAATAATAAAACATTGGTTATGACTTTAAAAACCCAATAATGATTAATTAATTTTATTTTAAAGGGAAAGAAGTATTTCTTAGCAATGAACGCTGATGATCAAATGAACATCTCAAAATGATTCAGAGTTTATTCTAGTCCCTCTAGGTCATAGATGATCAAACAAATATATTTTGACTAGATTCGCAGTCAAAGAAGCCAAGAAGACTCACCCTGAAGTAAAGTGTAATAGCTTTGTGACTAATTATAGAAACTATGTAAAAAAAAAAAAAAAAAAAATTTTGAATGAAATTCAGTTGCACACTCTATAACACTTTGAAATAAATTACTGAATTAAGAAATTATGACCTTGGAAAAGCAAATGAGAAAAGATAGATGTCCCTCTGTCATAGTCAGAGTGGTCATTAGGCAAGAAAGGAGTTTCTTTCGGTACACCTTTCTGATATTTTGCACCACCTCAAGAAATAAGGAAGTAGATATGGTAGTGAAATAATGATCCCACTTACTTGTTCCATGCAGATAGATCACACTTCCAAGTTACAGAATAATCAGAAAGAGACTGTTTTAATTCTTTGTTTGTCTGTTGTTTGTTTGTTTGTTGTTTTTATTTGTATTTTTCATTTGAGGGCCCCTCCTAAATTCTCCAAAAGCATAATATCAACAGGGAAAGCAGAGTCTTGAATCCAGAGCTTCTGTATTCCAAACCATAGCCTTAGACAGAAAAGAATAGATGACTACAGATTCAAGAAAATTATTCATGCCAGTAAGCACTAGTATGTGTTTTTTATTCATGGAAAGTTTTCAATATATTTTTCATGTCCCAACTACCTCTAGGAAAAGGTAATAAATGTGTAAATTAAATATTCTTATGAATTCTTGAATGCTCTTTTATTTTGATTTCAGCCTTACCTTTGCAAGAATTATTCTACATCCAAGTTGAGCACTGTATTGCTCTAAAACATAGTCAGATTTTCAGACTACTTTAATTGATAATAACCTGCTAGTCACCTCATAGTTTAGTCCAAGAGGAAGTCTGGTCTGTGTAATGGCACGAATATAATGTTAATTTTATACTGAAATTAGTGGCACTCTGATGGACTGCCCAAGCTCTCCCATCTCCTTACACTGGAGTTTGTGGGGTCACAGTGGTGTGAGCATCATGGAAATGTTGCTCAGACTGAGAATTTGAAACATCAGTTGTCTGCCTCATCCTTTACTGTTTCAGATTAAAAGTGCCCTCAGAAAGCCATGTTATTATAGCTGGAAAGAAGTACATTCACAGCTATATATGACAGGGAGGCCTAATAAACTAAAAGCTAGATTTGTTATAGGACAGAAATAAATAAGACATTTAAAGACCTGCAATTAATGTTTGTTAAGTTTCTTCCTGTGTAATACTTTTATTCCTGTGCTGACTTTTTCCAAGTAACTGTTATTTCTTGTTCCATTAATCAGCTGGCATAAAACAAATATCTTCTAGACAAAATAGTATAAACAATCTTAAATGAGTACCTAACAAGAAGAATGTTCAGTGCTTTTTCTAGAACAGTGGTTATTTGGGTATTATATATTAAAATTAAATTACTTGAACAGGAGATTTTGAAAGAGATTGACATCAGAATATGCAGCAAGCAGCTCACTTGTAATATGAGAAACGCTTGGTTTGCTTCATTTGGAAAACTGCAGGCTGAGAGGCAACCTTATTGCCCAACAACTTGCTGAGATGGGGAAATGAAGAGGGAGGTGCCAGCTTCTTCTCCTTGGTAACCAATGAGAAGATGCATGAGAATGGCACAAAGCTGCACTAGGGAAGATTCAGACTGGACATTAGGAAAAATTTCTTTAACATAAGAGCTGTTAAACACTAGAACAGGCTTCCTAGTGGGGTTTGTGATGTCTCTCACCTGTCAATGTTCAAGAGGCATTTGGATAATGCTCTTGGTAATATACTTTCATTTTAGCATAGCCCTGAAGTGGTCAGGCAGTTGGACTATGTGATCTTTGTAGGTTCTTTCCAACAGAACTGTCCATTCCATTCCATTCCATTCCATTCCATTCCATTCCATTCCATTCCATTCCATTCCATTCCATTCCATTCCATTCCATTCCATTCCATTCTGTTTTGCTCGGAAAGGTTTTTTCAGATTGGAGAAGAGAAGTCTTCAGGGAGATGTCATTGAGGCCTCTCACTACTTAAAGGAGACTTAAAGAAAAGATGGAAAACAACTATTTACACAGGCAATAGTAATAGGACAAGGGGGAATAATTTAAAACTGAAAGAGGTGGTTTACATCAGATGCTAGGAATAAATTCTTTACTCAGAATGGAGTAAGTCATTAGCACAAGCTGCCCAGAGAAGCTGTGGATGCTCCATCCTTTGAATTGTTTAAGGCCAGGCTGGATGTAGCCTTGGGTAATCTGATCTAGTGGGTGACAACCCTTCTGACAGCAGGGATTTGGAAGTAGATGATCTTAAAGGTCCTTTCCAATCCAAGCTATTCTATGATTCTCTGTTTCTATGATTCTGTGATTCTTTGATTCTATGATTTATGATTCTATAATTCCATTATTCTATTATTTGATCAAGCATACTGTTTTTCAACCATATAATGAATTCATGTGTGACCAGTGCTTCTGAATTGATGCTTCTGGAATTTAAGATAACAAGTGTTGCTTGTTTTCAGAAGAAGTTTTCTTCTTTCCTGACATAAGATACTTATTTTCAAAAGGAAGATTGCATTTGAAGAAGGTGCATACCTATACTGCATTATTTAAAAACAAAATAAATGCTAAAGGAAAAGGATTCAATTGTACATGGATGTTTGCAGTGCCTGTATTAAAACCATTGCCAAACTGTGTCTCCAGCACCTGCCAGAAGCCATGCTTAAGTGTATCTGTTGATATTTGGCCGTATGGAAAAATCTGAATTCAATATTTGTAATATTATAATAACCTAATAGTAAGCTCTATGAAAATAGAAAATAATGAAATCTGCTTTCTTGTGGTTTGTGTCTGGAGAGTTGAACATACTGCATAACCAAACTAGTCACTAGAGTACTAAACATGCATGGCTAAAGTCCAGTCCTCCAACTAAGGAAACTGCTTCATCATAAATATAAATCTAGAAGTTGTGGAACTTGTAGCTCAAACTCACCCATTCAGGAACAAGCTATTCTTCAGATGCACATCTAATATGTAAGCCAAAATAAGTTTCTCGCTTATAGTCAAACAGATAGAAGTCTGTTGGAGAAGGCAGAGATAGTGAGTGCACATACTTGTCGGCGCTTGGTCCCGTTACAGAATTCCCTCAGTCAGTGTGGCATCAGAATAGCAAGTTCTCTGAATAACAAGTTCTCTGAATAGCAAGTTCTCTTTATTGTGTTTTACACACACCTTATATATCCTTCACTCGTAAGCAGTAAATCCACTCACGGTTAATTATCCTTAAGTTCTTCACAACAACGTAGATAACAAACAAAGGGTTGCTTAACTGTCCCAGAAGTGACCACATTAGCTGTGCATACTAAAGAGTATTCTGTTTACACCTTAGCCCTGACTCCAGACTCCGGAGGCCTCATAGAGATAAGATCTACCAGAGTCTGTTGAGCTCTTTGTTGTTAAGTCTCCCCCCACACATACTTAACAGTTCATCAGTGACATATTATCTTTTTGCTTCTAAATTAATTATAGGAAGCTATGAGTTTTGTGTTTCTAGATAGGTAAAAAGACAGTTTGCAATAATTAATCAAACCACATATCTATAATACAATACAATCAATCTACAATATTTATATAATATTTATAATGCAATTATAAAACTCATAACTTTTTCTTTGCATACATGGATCAATTCTAAACCATACCTTAAGAATAAAAATACCAGTAAAATCATAATATACCTGTAAATAACACAGACTTACACTGTTGCCTTCTGTTTCTCATAGATATTCTGGAATAAATCTTCATTATAAATGCTTATTGCCTTTTTGTAATAGCTGGCAATGAAATAAATGATAAAAAATTGAAATGCCAAAATGATAATCTAACTTATCACAATTAAATTAAAATCACATATCTGGTTTGTCTTAATCCTTCGGAATTACTTCATGCTTGGACACTAAGTGGAGTAGTAAAGCTTTTGAAAGGCAAAACCAATTGCCAGAAATCTTTTCCTTTCTTTTTACTTGTGCATATTTATTTCAGTCATGCTGGGATCCTGGCATGGGAGGCTGTACTGAAAGCATTAATTCAGTGTGTTCTAATAAATAAATTGACTACTTTGGATAAATGTCAGACTCAGAGCAACAACACAGAAATCAAATCTGTTTAAATGACCAATGTTTGAAGTATAAAGGTAGAATTCTTCCCAGTTAAATTGTCTTGACCTTGAAAGGTATCTGGTCATCTTCGTAGATAAAAACTATAAAATGATATCAGCGTGTAGTTGTTACTCTTGAAATAAGTATTTCTACTTAAAGACTTGCTACTGGGGTACTTAATGTTATTGGTATAGTAGTATTGTTATATTTTAATTTCTTGTCTCCTAAAATATGGATTAGAACATCTACATTTACAAACTTTAGAAAAAATAGTTAACACTTCTGTATCTATCTCAATACATAATTGTTAAGGTCTGCTAAGTAAAAGTTGTGGAAGACAGGAACTGTTTTTTCTTTTGCCTCAAAGCTTGCTTCATGAGGCCCTTTTTTGTGATAAGACTCTAACTGACAAATGCGAATTATCAAGGGGGGTGAGCAGCAGGTGTCAGCATGCCAGGGTGCTTCTGCTTATGATTGTAAAGATAAGCAGAAGCGGGACAAGCAGTCTTTTTCGGCAGTGCAGCTTGAAGGAGCTGACCACTGGAAAAGGTGATAATGCTTGTACCTGGCAACGGAGGCACCACTCCCTGCTGGCTTATCTGTTGCGCCAGGTGTGTCACACACAGAGAAAAGAACAGAAAGAAAATAAAATGTGAAAACTAGGGATAAAAGATCCCCACTAAACTAAGAACTTTGGAGAAGAACTCCCAGAGAAATGAAACCTTTGGGGGAGAGGAACTCCCAAAGAAAAGAAACCTTTGATGGAGGAATTCCCAAAGAGAAAGAAACCTCTTAGGAAAGAACTACCCGGGGCTTGCTTGCTCTGAAGCTTCCTGGCTTTCTCCCATCCCCTGCGGTGATTGAACGAGTTCCTGAGATCAGCGGAGGCACTATGAACAGTGCTGGACCCACGGTGGTGACTATCTCTCTCTCTTGCTTTCTGCAAGGACTCCTTGCTTTTTCCTATTCTTTTTCTATTGCCCACCTTCCCTTCCCCATCTCCCTAAGCAACTAGGATTTAATCCTAGCCCACAACGTCTCAGTCAGCTCATAATCCATACCTACACAGAGCTCTTCACACTCCAGCTAGTAAAGAGCAACTCCTCCTCTTCCTCTTTGCAGCCTGTCTTTCCTAAAGATCTTGTACACTCCACAGAACACTGCAAGGAAGAGCCACTGCCATTATGGTGCATCAGTGGGGGGAGGGGCAGAGTGAGGACAGATGGCCCCAGTTAGACACAGGGTTATTCCATACCTCATGATATAATGCAGAAAACTATAAAGCTGTGGGGAGTTGGACAGGCTGCTGCTCAGGAGTTCACTTGGTGTTGGTCAGTGAGTGGTAAAATGTACTGCTAGTGGGGTGTTAGTCAGTGAACAGCTGTATTGTTAGCAGGGTGTCAAGTGAGAGATGACAGGTAGTTCCATTGTGCATATATATATATTGTTATAATTGAATTTTTGTTTCTCTTTCCATTTCTGTCTTAGTAAATAGTTTTTATCTCAACCCATGAATTCTGTTTTGTTTCCAATTCTCTCCCTCACTCCTCTTGGCATATTCATATTCAACCTGATGACATACAGAATGCCCACATCCCTTTCCGCAGGGCTGCTCTCCAGGCTCTTGTCCCTCATTCTGTGCTTATATCCACATCCAGTCCCAGGTATAACATCTGGCACTTGCTCTTGTTCATGTCCTTACATGATTGCCCAGCCCTCTCAAATTTTTCAAGATCTCTCTTGAAAGACTTCTCTACTCTTGAGGAATTCAACAGCATCTTCTGATTTACTGTCTTTCACAGACTTACTCTGTAAACCTTCAAGTCCTGTATCCAGTTAATTTATACAAATATTAAAGAGAACTCACCCTAAAATGGAGCCCCTAGTACTGACTGACTGCCAGGCTGATGTAACCCTATGTACTTTTAGTTTGGCCTATCAATTAATTATTCACCTATCAGATTATGTTTTTGTCTAGATAATGCTGTGTGCGTACATGATAAACCACTTTAGAACATTTGAAATCTTTTTATTATTATTATTATTTTCTGAAGTTAGTGAACTAAGTTCTTCTTGCTAAAACGTTTTATTTTTAGTTAACATGTGATCAGAAGTTTTTATTGTGTTGTTTTTATTTGTTTCATTTGTGAAAATAATAAAAAACTCACATCAACAACCCTACGACCAAAACACAGTATCATTCCTAAGAATCAAGATGAGAGGAAATGAGACTCCTTATGTCCTATTCTGTCACTACAAAAACTATTAAAAAAACTTATAAAAAAGGTACCTGATATATCTAATTTATGCGTTAATAAATTTTAAAACACTGAGGATGTTAAAATCAAGAAGAAGTGACTGCAAATTCATGTACATATTGAAAGAATATTCATCATTTTATTAGGACCTCTGTATTGCATTGTGATGTGACACTACATTTAAATTATATGCTAAATAAATATATTAGAATTCCCTCAATTAAGAGATACAGCAGTTTATCTCAAGGCGAAGTGAACAAAATTGTCAAGGCATCATGAAAATGACTCATGATTATCTCATTAGAGCAAAATGCAATGCTTTTTTATTGTCATTTCTGCTAATACTTTTAATTGCTTCTGCTTTTAAGCTTCTAATCCAATGATTTAGAAGAACATAAAATGCTAAAAAAGGAATTGTTACTGATTTTCAGAACACAGAATGAATTCATAATTAGCTGCAAAGTCATTAAAAAAAAAAAAAAGCAGGTATCTTTCTATAAAGGCACATTTTATAAGTCCTAAAAACAGATATTTGAATGAAAAGCATACATATATCTTAATATTTGCATAAATATCCCTTTCAAAAACTGCTTAAGCAAGAAACATTTCTACTCATGTTCTAAATTAACATCTCATAAACCTAAACCTGAGAAGACAACTTTTACAATGGTGCTTTCAAAGAAGCAGGCCGGGAAGTGCTATGAAAATGTAGTTCCTACTTTGTCTTTCAGGTTTTTGTATAAAGAGAGAGAAAATAATTGTGTTATTTCTATTATAAGTAAATCTATGTTTTGAAAAAAGAAATATTCCCAGACACTTGTATGATAATAGAGTTTTTATTTGGCTACACCTATTTTGCTAAAAAGCATCTATCCCACAGGTTAGTCCCATCCTATTGTTAGTAGTTTTGGTGCTACAGAGAAGACTGATCACATCATATCACACAGCACAGCAGCAGGAGTCATCTTCGGGCTATAAACATATATATACGTATATACATATATACTTATATAAACAGTCTAAAATGTTTGAAACCTCAGTGCTCAAAGACTGCATATGCTAGCGAATGCAAAGCCCAATTGGGTTGTGTTGGAGCACATCTTTTACAAAGAGTGAATATCCAAATTTGATGAAGCCATAGTCATATTGTAAGGATTACCAGCACCACCAAATCACAAGTTTTATGTCGAAGAGAATTGGTTAGTACTTACACATTCTCTTAGATCCTCCTTGTGTCTAGGAGTAACATTTTCTTCACTGCATGGGGATACTTATGTCTTATGACTATTTCTTAGCCTTGGGTTATAAATACATATTTATATTTGTATTTTTCTCTGACCTTCAGATGCTAATTGTTTCTGGAAAAAAAAAAAAAAAGACCAGATTCTAGTTTCAGGTTATGTCAGATTATGCAAGTAATTACAAAAGACATCTGCTTCCACTACTAGTTTCCATAAATCTAAGACCATTTTCAATTATATACTAATATAGAAAAGTCCAGTGTCAGTCTGAATTTCAAATGCATTTGCACTTGTAAGTAGTACATCTCTCCAAACAAACCCTTGATATTGTGTATTTCAGATTGGAAGGTTTCCTTCACATTTTGTTTGCTACATGCTTTTCTTGCTTAATCTCAAAAGATTTTTTGAACTGTGCTTCTTTTATCTAAATACCTATTTGTATTTGATTGCAAAACAAAGTGTAAGAAGGATAATATATTTATGCTGGAATAAATGATCTGAATGAGGTAGCACAAGAAGTAACACAGTACAGAATTGAAGAAAGGAAGCAAGTTAATATAAATAAAATAAGGATTATAATCCTCTGATACTTTCTCTTTATTCTCCACTGTTATACAATTTATAGCTACGCTGATGATTGAATTTAGATGGCTTTATGTACTTCATAATAACAGATCTATTCTGTTTGTTGTTGTTGTTGTTTTGTTTTTGTTTTTTTTCTGTTTTTAAATTGAGCATTTTTCCATTGCAAAATTCTGATTCTGTTCCTGGAAAATAGTAAAAGTATTTTGCAAACACAGAACAACATGTTTACTGCTTCTACTTCTCCACACTGGTGGTAGAGGAGCTTACAGAGAGGGATGTGCTACTTGACTTTGTTCTTACTAACAAAGAAGGGCTGTGCAGGGATGTGAATGCTGGGAGCAGCTTGGGATGCAGTGATCATGAGATGATGGATTTCAAGATCTTATGTGAAAGAAGCAAGGCAACAAGTAGGATTGCAACTCTGGATTTCAGGAGAGCCAACTTTGACCTCTTCAAAAACTTTCTTGGAGATATCCCATGGGCTACTTTTTTGAAGTATGTCAGCAGTAAAAGAAAGACTTGGGAAAATGTGGGTCTTCTACTAAATGAGGTGAGTGCTCTGGTAACAGGGGTCTCTGAGAAGGCAGAGATTCTGAATACCTTCTTTGCTTCAGTCTTTAATGCTAAGACTAGCTCTCAGGAATCCCAGGTCCTGAAGGTAAGAGAGAGAATCTGGGGAAAGGAAGACTTCCCATTGATTGAGGAGGATCTGGTCAGAGAGTGTCCATCAAAATCAGCACACAAAAATCCATGGGCCCAAATGGGATGCACCTATGTGTGCTGAGAGAACTGGCAGAGGTGATGGCTGAACCACCCTCTACCATCTTTGAAAGGTCTTTGCAAATGAGAGAGGTGCCTGAAGACTGGAGGACAGGCAATGTCACTCCAGTCTTCAAAAAAAGCAAGAAGGATCCGGGAAACTACAGGCCAGTCATCCTCACTTCTGTCCCTGGGAAGGTGGTGGAACAATTTGTTCTAGATGCCCTCTCCAAGCAATCTGAAGAGAAGGAGGTTATCAAGAGTAGTCAACATGGTTTCACCAAGGGGAAATCATGGTTGACCAACCTGGTAGCTTTCTATGAGGTCATCACTGGCTGGGTAGGTGGAGGGAGAGCAGTGATTGTTGTGTACCTTGACTTCAAGGCATTTGATGTCATCTCCCACAACATCCTTGTTATGAAACTTAGAAAGTGTGAAATAGATGAGTGGATGGTGAGGTGGATTGACAATTGTATGACTAGCAGAGCTCAGAGGGTTGTCATCATTGACACAGAGACTGGTTGGAGGTTTGTAACTAGCAGTGTTCACCAGGGGTCAGTTCTGGGTCCAGTCTCGTTCAACATCTTAATCAACAAATTGGATGAAGGGATAGAATTAACTCTCAGCAAGTTTGCTGATGATATAAATCTGTGAGGAGTGGCTGTGCTACCATTCTACCTGGACAGACTGGAGAGTTGGGCAGGGAGGAACCTGATGAGGTTTAACAAGAACAAGTATAGAGTCTTGTACCTGGGGAGGAATAACTGCATGCATCAGGTTAGGAGATGACCTCCTGGAGAGAAGCTATGCAAAGAATGGCCAGGGTGTCCTGGTGGACAACAGGTTGGCCACGAGCCAGCAGTGTGGCTTTGTGGCCAAGAAGACCAATGATATCCTGGGGTGCATTAAAAAGAGCATGGCCAGCAAGTGGAGGGAGGTGATCCTCCCCCTCTACTCTGCCCTGGTGTGGCCACATTTAGACTACTGTGTTCCATTCTGGGCTCCCCAGATCAAAAATGACAGGGATCTCCTAGAAGGAGTCCAAGGGAGGGCCACAAAGATGATAAAGAGCCTGGAGCATCTCCCATATCAAAAAAAGGCCAAGTAACCTGGGTCTGTTCAGCCTGGGGAAAAGAAGACTGCCCGATGAATACTTGTTTCAAAAGAAGAGGAAAAGGGAAAAAAAGAGGGATGCAGAAAGCTACTTCAGAAATTTCATTATAATATACAAGATTAAGGAAGCTTTAAAAAAGAAAAAAAGGTTAAAACTTTGCATTTCAAGAAGACAAAGTGTAACCAGGGAAAACTAATAAAAAGTCTTACATTCATAACTTCAGTTCACTTCCATTGCCACTACCATGCTTTTTTTGCCATCTTCATATCCTTCCTTTATCTTAAATGCTGCTGCTTTGTCATTTCTTTGTAAAGCACTTACACCTCAACTTCTGTTTGCAGTATGCTGCTATTAAGTAGCTTTACAAAGTATTCCAAAAATATCCTTTTATTTAGTTTTCATCACAAGGTCTTGAAAATTTACTTTACGAAAGAAGCATTGAAATTATTTGTTTGCTAACAGTAAATATGTTAATAACTATTAAAAATAGCTGTCCTTCCAATAGGGATAAGAATAGAATTTTAATCCTTATGTAACTACATGTTGCCAAGCATATTACATATAAAACAGATAGTGAAATGTATATAACTTGTGTCTGCTCTGATACACAAATCTTCCTTGACCTTAAGTATAATAAGGCTCATTAACACTCAGACTAATGGTATTTATCTATTCAATTTCATTTGTAATGTAGTCTGTAAATGCATCATATTAAAAGGTCTGAGGGAGAACCGATCGTAATAAAGCTCAGGACATCCTCTTCCAAAAGTTTTTGTTTCTTTCAAAACCATACAGTCAATAAAAACAGCTTTGTATACATTCTGCTTAAATTTTTTTTCTACTAAAATTATTTCAATTTTTTTTGTAACTGTCCTTTTATTTTTTTTTTCAGAACAAATAATAATCCTGAAGTAAATAAAACATAATAGACTGACGTCAAAATATTCACAATATATTCCCCATAAGTGAATGATACCACTTTCAATGACATACACATATAACTTCTTTCTTGCATTTTTATAAAAAGTGTTTGCATTGTCTCACTTCTGTGCTGGAGAAGAAGTCAAAGATATAATCTAATATACCGTTTGACATAGCTAGCACCTTGGTTCAAGTGTTCTGTTCTTCTAATTCTGCTTAGTCCTTTCCCTCCCTCATAAAAAGATGTCTCTTATTCTGTTATTTATATTACTCCTGCCAGGAACATTCTCCATTTTCATCAAAAGTTTTAAACCACAAATTTTGACATCCTAATCATGGTATCAGCCATGAGTAATGGAAAATCACTCCTGAGGAAACAAGCATAGTTTTTCCTTTTTAAAGAATGAAGACAGTGGGTGTAAACATGGTTCCTGTTGCTGTAGCCCCTTACTGCTCTCTCTTTTATCCTTACTCTGCTTCTCTGATCCCCTCACAAAAACAAACAAACAACAAACAAACAACAACAACAAAAAACAGCTGTAAATAGAAGGGACAATTCATAGCCTTGTAGCCTTCACATACTGTAGTATAACAATGAAGACAAGGCCTTTGTAGAGTAGAATGACAGCATGAATATCCTCTTTTGTGTAAGGGTTATCCTAGCTGGAAAACTCTCCAGTTTGCTTCATATGAGAGCACAGAAGCAAACTAGCATATATGCATCATGTGGACTAGAAAACTATTGAGAGTTGTCAGTGTTGTTGCCAATTTGACAATTTAGATATGCCCAAAGGAACTCTAGATAAGTAACACAAAATAAGTATCTATTTCATCCCACTCCCAGGGGAAGGGGAGGGGAGGGGCAGAATTGATAGGTCTCAAAGTACACACATGTCCTTTGAATCAGCTAGTAAAAACAGGAAGATGCTTTAGTAGAAAACAAATATATTTGTGTTCACCACCATTAGACAATCTCTCTCTGCAACATGATTTCTACAACTATTTTCAAAAGGTCAAGTAGATCATCTCCAGGAAATCATTTTCTTAAGGTAAACTTTTGCCACTAACAAACTAAAAAAGGGCATAAGCTTTTCACAGATCAAGGTAATCCTTTTATCAGCTATCCAAATGTAAAAGTTCTAACAATTTATTTTTGAAAAAACAAAGACTTAACAAGAAAAATGCAGTGAAACCCTGAACACTGAGCAGTAAGGCTTTAACACTTTGGAATAACAACAGACTAAAAGTATTTAAATTGACATCCTAAGGTGATTCATAATATTGTATATATATGCCAGATATTTTTTCATATTTCTAATATTCTTTCAATAATTATTCTTCAGAATAGGAAGAATTTCAGTGTTGTAACCTGTTTCATATAATTGTTACCTTTCTACCTTTACATAGGATTCCTCCTTATAAGAAAGTGACATTGATTACAGGTGTAAGATTCAGTTTATATAGAATATAAAACACCTTATATTCTGTATCTGTCAATTTCTGTTTCTTCAGCATGCACATGATTTGTTACCTGTTAGCAGTAAGTGACGTCCTTGCATAATTTTTTCCCTAGTTCACTTTCAAAACAAAGTTTACATTGTCCTGTGAGAAAACAGGACCTGACTGGTTGAATTTCTAGATCTGTGATTACAAAATGCTGTGTTCTCTCATGAATTTGAATTAGGTTTGCATTAGGTTAGCTTCAGATGTTTACTAAATGTGCTTCTGTGATAGCGCAGTAGGTTGGAATTGCTAGCTATGGAATGTTGAGTTTTTTTGGGAAATAATTGGTGGCAGCTAAGTCTCTCCCCTTCCTATTTCCAAGACTATGTCTCTGGAACATTTAACTTTAAAAATCCAGGAACCTGTGACAAAAAAATATCTTTCTCAATATGATCACAGAAGAAATAATAGGAAAAATACTGGTAAGTACTTCTATTTCTATTTCCTTTGATTTAGTCATTAAGTCATGCGAAGAAAACTGCTAAGGCAACATGCAGTATACCTTAATGATTTTCTTGGCTTCTTTTCATCCTAAAATTTCAAATACTCACCACACTTTAGTTAATGAAGCATATATGACTGACTGCAGTGGTTACTTAGAAAGACATTGCTGTTGAACCATATTTAATCAGAGTACTTCCAGAAATCAGGTACAGTATCTGCATATCAGAGTAAAATGAATAAAGAACCTAATTAGAAAATCAAAAGGACAAATTTGGGTTTTATTTGATGGCAGGCATTGCTCTCAGACTTTCTACATGCAGTTTAATAAGTAAAATGTTGGCAAAAAAGGATGGATCTTGGCAACATCATTTGATGGACATTTTATATTAAACCATAAAGTCACATTTCCCTGAGGAGCAGCCCTAGAACTCTGAATAGCAATTATTGTAAACAGTTGAATAGAGATGTCAGAAACCATATATGAAAAATAGATATTTGGCTACATAAATATACACACACACACACACACACACACAATGTGTCCTGTGTGAAAAGGAGTATATTATGCAAGTTAAAGAGAAAGGAAAATTAAGCAGTAGCAAGTGGTATTCACTGTTCTTATAAATCAGTATCAACAGACAAATATACTAGATAAATAGATTAATTATTAATTCTAATGCTATGAATAAATATACATATTCATATGTAGGTATTGATAAACACCTTAATCTGTGGAAATTTTCTATGTTATCTGATCCCTGCAAGGTCTTTCTTTCATTTATTGTCAATTATTGATATAGTAATGAGTGTTACTAAGAATTACTAATCCATCTGGCTTTGCTATTATCTGTCCTGAAATTTTTTATGTCACTAACTCTGTACATAACTTTCCATGGTTGTTCTCTGGTTTTTAGAGAAGGGGTAAGTTTGAGCTATTATTTAGGGTTGGCTGAAGATCAAATGATTTTTTGTATTATTATTGATTTATTCAGCATCATGGAAATAAACTTTCGGAAAAAAAACTGAATAAAATATAGGCATAAAGATTTACTTAAATAGTAAAAAGAAACTGTTTTCCTCCTAAGACTGGAAATTGATATACTTTAAGGACAGTGTATATATTTTGAAAATCCACAGTGAACTTGACTGATGGACATATGAGTGTTTAAGAGGTTATTTACATATTTGTCCTGTGAATGATAGTGCTTTGCATTTCATGCAATATCAATTTCTTGTCTGGCTGTCTCCCATGCACCACTAAATTTAACTTGGCAGAGCCCTGGTGTATAAAGTACCATATTCAGAATTTTGTGCTGAGAACAAGTGAAATATTTTGCCCAAGAATAAAAAATCAGGTCCAATTGAAATTCAGTCGCATAAGCCTTACATTATTGTCTTGCCCACAAAAATGTCTTTATTTTTGTTTTTATCTTTTTTTTTTTCAAGATACGTTGAAAGTGACTGCTATGGAATGCCCTAGTGAATTATATTAAAAAGCAACTAACAACTTTGCTGTATTTTCTTATTGCAGTGTTTGTAACTATTTTCCTTTAGAGACTGCATGGTTTGTTAATATCATACCCCTTCTGAAAGGCATTCAGAGAGAATTTTACAGGGTAGATAAATGGGATTACAGAAATCTCATGCAATTCAATTGAGACAAATACAAAGAACTGCATATGAGATGAGAAACTTGGGAGAAGTTTTGCAAGAAAAAACAGGGGTCCTGATGAACAGTGAGTAGGAATTTGGACCTGAATCAACAGTGTATGAATGTGACAGAGAAAGTTATTCACATATTGGTCTGCATTTGGAGGAGTTTAGTAGGGAGGTCATGAGAAATGATTACTCCCTTCTAGTCAATATTCACGAGGTCATATCTCCAGTGTTGTCCCCCCAGTACAAGAGAAATATTAAAAATCTGAAGTAAGTGTAAAGAAGGTGCGTTGTGGTGACTGGGGAACATAGAATATGACCTATGAGGAAAGGCCTAGGAATTATGTTTATTCCACCTGGGAAAGAGAAGGACAATGAGTGAAGCAAATTCCAGTCTTCCACTACCTTAAAGGTGGTCTAAGAGATAAAAACAGGAACTTTTTCAAAAGCGATAGGATAAGTAAAACAAAAATATCAATGAATATAAGTGGAAAAAAAAAATCACAGTAAGTGTGCTCAGGTACTGTAGCAGATTTCCTAGGAATGCTGAGAAATCTCCATCCTTGGAAACACATTTTGTCAAAACTATGAGCAATCTAATCTAATTTTAGAGTAAGGGTTCACTCCTCAAACCTGTTAATGTCCCTTCTGGATGCCGTCCATTCCCTATAGTGTGTCAGCTGCTCCACTCAACTTGCTGACACAAACTTACTGAAGATGCACTCAAATCTCACTATCTGTGTCGCTGATGCAGCAAATAAATAGTATTGATCACAGTACAGACCCTTGAGAAACACCACTCATTACTGTTTTTCATTTGGACATTGAGTCATTGGTTGTAACTCTCTCAAGGTGGCCATACAGTCAATACTTCATCTATTTAACAGCCAATCCATCAAATCCATATCCTTCCAGTTTGATGGCAAGAATGTTGTGGAGAATCCTATCAAAGGTCTTACAGAATTACAGGGAAATTACATCAATTACTCTTCCCTTGCCCTCTGATGTAGCTACTCCATCACAGGAAGCCACTAGATAAGTCAGGTAGTCCTTGGTGTTTTGAGCTTGATCTTCTCTAACAATGCAAGGGACTTTGTTCCCTCAGTTCTTGTCTTGACATTCAAGGACTTGAAAGATGTGGGAAAAGTGATTGCCAGTGAAAATTAAGACAAAAAAAAAAAAAGTGCCTCAGCCTCTCCAAGTCATTCATCACTAGTTCTTCTGTCTTATTTATCAAGGGAATATGTTTTCTTTAGTCTTCCTTTTCTGAACAATTTACCTGTAGAACTCTGTCTTATCATTCTTCACATTCCTTTCCAACTTCATCTCCAATTGTGCTTTAACATTTCTGAACCTATTCCCACACATTCATATATCCTTCCCAAGAAACATTTTGAGCTGCCTATGCATTTTCTTTCTTA
This sequence comes from Numida meleagris, assembly GCF_002078875.1. Lineage (NCBI taxonomy): Eukaryota > Metazoa > Chordata > Aves > Galliformes > Numididae > Numida > Numida meleagris. The sequence goes on from NC_034410.1 coordinate 131,457,367, forward strand.
CACTTTAGTTTGACCAGGAATTCCTTACTCAATCATGCTGGTTTCCTGCCTTGCCTGATATCTTACACATTTGAAACAACGCCTCTTGCACTCTAAGAAAAGTGTCCTTAAATAAAGGCCAACTCTCTTCTGGTCTTTTATTCCTGACGACAGTACCCAAGGGGGTCTGTACACTAATTCCTTAAACTGGAAGTGCACTCTCCTAAAATTCAGGGTCTTGAATAACACTTCACCTGATCCATATCCCTCAGGGTTGTGAATTCCACAAGGGCACGAAAAGAAAATATGTTTGAATGTCAGTAGGAAGGAAGAGAAAATTAATACTCAATCCTAGAATTCTGAAACAATATTATTTAATTGATTTCTTATCACATTCTTTTCATCATCTTTAATTTATCTATTGTGTATATAGTTCTGATCCAGCAAATCAGTTCATACTGGAGAATCATTTATTGTAATATGTGGATATCTGGATGCAGAAATCTAGATATGTCAATCAACTTGACATGTTGGCACTTTGTACAATAAACCACTTGGATCTTGAAGTCTTTTATTGCAATTTCTCTTACCATTGAAGTAGTATGTGTGTGTTTTTAAAAAATATGTTAATTAACATGAAAAGTAAATGAAATATAATTTATGCTTAGGGATATCCCAAAGTTTTTGACTTGAATGATCATTTCAAATATTTCATAATTCCAGTGATAATTTGAGGTCAGATTCTAGCATTGCCACTGAGTACATCAAAATATCTGAAATGATGATATTTGAAAGTTACAGTCAATCCAGCCTTTTTACACAATCTTTTAATATAAAATTAGGGCCACTTAATTTTACAATTGCCTCTTAAATAGAAAAATAATCTGTTTCTATGCTTTGAAGAAAATTCATTATATTACAGAATCACAGAATTACAGGGGTTGGAAGGGACCTCAAGAGATCGTATTTAAAGACTATTGATCCAAATTAGATGTGTTTTGAATGATATTGAATTAAATTTCCTATTTTTTGCTCTAACAGTAGTTCAGCACATTGACAAACAAATTATAAAATGAGTTTAACTGAAGTCTAATTTAAATCATATTAGAAAAGCTGTGTGTTTGAAATTCCACAGTTTTGCAACTTCAGTTGTTCAAATGGAAATCCAGAGGAATCTCTCTGAAAATGTAAATAGTATGCAAATTTCCGTAAAGTTGAGAAAAACCTCTCCGTGTTTTACTGCAGTGCTCAAAACTTCGCTGCCTGCCAGGAAACGAGGGTAATTTACCATCAAAGAGATTCAGTTTAGAAACAGTGTGGAAGAGTTGTCTTTATGTGTTTTTGCAATGAAATCTCCAACATTACTCCTCTGATTTTTTTTTTTTTTTTTTGGTCATTTTCTTTTCTGTACTGATATTTTTTCTTAAGCCATTTCTTCAGATTTTGTTTATGACCACAGAGAGAAAAACAAAAACAAAAACCAACCAACCGTCTGAACTCTTCTTTTTTTCTTTTTTGGCTCAAAGCTTGCTTTCTGAGGTATCTTTTGTGATAAGACTCTAACTGACTTACCAAGGAAGCGAACGGTGGGTGTCACCATGTAGCAATCAACATCACCTTGTGAACATTTGAAAACATTTCCTTCAGAGCTGTTTGCCTCTGGAAGAGAGTGCTCAGGAGCGTTTACTGGCGGAAGATCTGGCCTTTGACCAAATAACTCCAGCCTGGTATGGGAGACTGCGGAATGATACCATCGTACCCTATGAAAAACAGGATGCGGGTGGGCACCTCCCTGCTCCCTCTTATCTGCTGGCAGGGCCTGGAAGATGGTAACAAAGGAGTTTCTGCTGAGATCCCAAAGCCAGAAGCTGCCACTCCAAACAGAGCTGACTCAACCACTTTGGATTTGAGCTGTCACTCCAAAGAGAGCAGACTCGACCACTTTGGTCATCATAAATAAGTTTGTACTGCTGTTGGAAATTGTCATCAATTAAAGCAGTCTCAACCTAAGCAGTCGTCAACGAACAACAAGCCCTGACAACCCATCAGTAATGAAGATCAACATCTGCGCTACAAACAACGCTGGACACATGGTGATGACTATCTCTTGCTTTCTACAAAGACTCCTTGTTTTTATCTCTTTTCTGTTGCCCACCTTCCCTTCCCCATCTCCCTAAGCAACTAGGATTTGTAATAAACTGGTCAGGCTAACGTTTGACCTGTTGTGTCTTAATCTTGTTGTCAGGTATGCATATATTAAAGGAACCCTCCCTCCCTCCTATAAGTTGGAGTGAGACACCAACCAACTAATGAAAACGCAGTGTCTTGTGATGGGTTTGATGATATTGAGTCAGTATGACAATACAGAGAATGCCTACAGTATGCCATAAATTATACTCAACTATAGGTATTTGTCACATATGTGTAATGATTTTACAGGACACATAACATGGCTGAAATTTAACCACTATTTTATGTTTTCCTTTCTACCTTCTAATATTTATTTTTCCTATGTCCTTGCTCTTTCTCAGTTTTTCATTTCCTTACAGTGTGACTAAGGCAGATAATATTTGTCCTCCTGGATGTTCTATTTTGTTATTACTGCTTTTCCAGAAGGCAATATATTTGACACTGCTTCCACAATCAAAGTCCTGAGGACAGGTCTTTAAATTCTTCAGACATTTTAGTCTGAAATCTGATTAGATGCCATTTTAAAAAACATTTTATTTTCAAAAACTTAGTCTGAAATCAAGAAGACATTTAAAATATGGAGTATCAAACACCTAAATAAACAATTTGGTTTATTTGCATTCTTAACAAAGTATACTGTAAATTGTCAGACAATTATTTCAGAAACTATTTTTTTTTCAATTACACATAGTTATGTTTGGAAACAAAAATATAAGTAACTTATAAATCTTTAAAATATTGGTAAGTATTTCATCAAGTTTTGTTGAGTAACAACTGTATTTTCAGTATGCTAACTGTCAATTCATTTGGATGTTTTAAAATTGGAACTTAAATCTCTGAATGCAATTTAGTAGTTTCATTTAGTAGTGTTAAAGAAGAGCTAGTAAATTATTTTTAAGATCTTCAAATAATTCAAATCTTTCTTCATGAATGATGTGAGTTATGGCCTGAAATCTGCCACATTCACTGTGCATGAAAGGAATAGCTATTGAATAGAACTTTGAATTCTCTGAATGCCACTGTTTTTGTGATTTCCTTGGTAAGCCTATTGATGCTGACAGTAAACTTCTCTGGATCATCAGAAGTTGCCAATGTTTAATGCCTTGGAGGCTCAAGTTCTGTTTATTCTACCTACAAAATTATCACATATAACCCAAGCAGTTTTCAATAATTTAGTCAGCTTTGAAGTATTTCTTCTATTTAAGCATGGAGAAGTAGACTTCAGTTGGCTACATATTTATAGAGCATTTCTTTAATGTAGTTGCAAGTACTTGCCAGAGAGCTATTGGATTATACCACGGGTGTCCAACCTGTTGGCTTGCCTAGGCTGCATTGAGTGGATAGGAATTGTCTTGGGCCACATATACATAAGTTTCTCCAAAATTAATGCCTCCTGTTTATTTCCATGGAAACTACAACAGGTACAAAGAACACAATAGCACTGTTTGATTGAGCAAATTCTCAGCTACAAAACACTATTTTTCAATGCAGTCACCACCATTAGACATGCATTTTTGCCTGTAATGAACTAGAACCTGTATGCCATGCTCATCAAAGTCTGCACCAGTGAAGGTGACCCACTGTCACTGTCGCCTTTGCTGAAATACACCTCCCACTACCTCACTGTGCTCACATCCACTGTTTGGTCTCCATAAACGTTCAGCAAGTGTTAATGAAACAACACTTCAATAGAGTGACCTACCTAATTACAAATCTGTTACATTTACCATATAATCAAAAACATATCAATTAAAAAAAATCAACAGATAGAAAACAACAACAAAAACACCTGTATACTATCTTTGGGTTTCTGATTTGTTTAAAAAAAAAAAAAAAAAACAGATTCAAAGACTGGAGGTGACCCACTGTAGCCACGGCTGAAATGCGCTACTCATCAACTCACTGTGCTCACATCCACTCTTTGGAGTACATAAATATTCAGCAAGCATCAATGAAATTCAATGGGTGTCATGTTTTTCACATGGAGGAATTCAGTTACACACTTTTGCTTCATACATAGTTCCATGTCAGACATCATTTTGTCAGACTGCCTCTCTGCTGCCATATGTTGCATGGCAACGGACTTTAACAGACTATTGGCATGAAGGTTAGACCTCTACTGCCATAATACCAACATCCAACTTAATAAAATAAGTTACGTTACTGTCAGAGCAACCCTTGTAATTTAATCAGTCTTAATCATGAATCTGTTTTTTCCTTTCACAATAAAAAGTAATATTTTTCAGCTTCCCCTGGGTGGGAAGGGAAGAGAAGGGAAGGGGAAGGAAGGAGAGAGGAGGGGAGGGGAGAGAAATAGAAATAGAAGGGACTTCTTTTCCCCCTCGACTTAAGCATTTTCCCTTGATTTTCTGAGCCTTTTGATGGCCCAAGAATTAATACAGTGAAAATAATAGCTGATAGATAGAGAATTTCCAAGCTTAGAGGAGAAAAATGAATGAAAAATAGGTAGCTGACCCATTTTCATTTGAATATAGCAGAACAGCCAAAGAAGTAGAAGTTAGGTACATATATAGGTACTAGTATTAATATCTTCAAGAGCCTTAGCCATTATACATACTTCTGATAGAAGTTAATGGCAAATTGTCTTGCACTAGAAAGGATAATCATCACTTAATTGGGGTCACTTGGAAACTAAGCTGGATTTCCTCTCTGATGAGATTTGTTTTATCTTTTTATTTATTTTCATGAATAGATTCAGACTCTCTAAAGGGACAAAACAGTAATTCATCCATAAGGAGATATGTCTAAATGCATCTATTTGTACAATTTTATTCTTTTTTTCACTCTAAATTGTCTTCTGAGTCTATTGGATGAGTGATTACAACTTTCACATTAGTTAACATCTCATTTGCACGATATGAATGTTAATTTAAAATTTCACTTAAGGATACTTGTAGCCAAGAGCATTTTATCAAGATTTAATCACTGAAGTCATTTTATGAAACTCAGATAATGCAACAAAGCACAGACTGAAATTCCATCAATTGATACAAGTTCATTAAACCAAGATATGGTCAGAAGAAAACTTACACTGTTGTTAGACTGCGAACACTTTTCTGTGGTAGTAAAGAAACACACTAAGAAGCTGAAGATTTTCCAGTGAATGACAGAGGCTGGGGCAGGTGAAAGAGCAAAGTTGAAGAAATTTCTTGAATAAAAAGAGTGTCTTAATTATATGCTTTTAAAAAAATTGTTATATTAAGTTAAGAATCATATCTTTCATCTTCTCTTTAGCACCAAGCATGGTCAACAAATAATAATGTACCACAGAGTTTACTATAATCACACTCTAAATCGTTGTTACCTACAATAATATCCTCGTTGTTAACTTTGTGTCTAGCCAGGACCCCTAGGTCTTCTCCAAAAATTCTCCTGCTGGTTGGTGTGCAGCATGTACTGGAGCATAGGGTTTTTCCTATTCATATGCAGGACTTTGCACCTCTCTTCCTGAACTTTCTAAGATTCATGTCAGCTCACTTCCCCAGCTTGTCCATGTCCATCTGGATGATAGTACGAACCTCCGGTGTTTCACCATTCCTTCTAGTTTTGTGCCATCTGGAGACTGGCTGTCCCATCATCCAGACTATCAATGTTAAGCAGGAAAGGACCCCTGGAGTACACCACTTGTCACTTGCCTGCAACTAGACTTTGTGTCACTTACCACAACCCTCTGGACCCTGCTATTCATCACATTTTCAATTTGAAATATTATCTGCTCGTTTACTCCATACATAACTCCCATGAAATGAATTTTCAAGGCAAGGCCAAACTTGGATCTGGGCAGCCTGGTCTAGTGGTTGGCAACCCTGCACTCAGCAGGGGGGTTGAAACTAGATGATCTTTGAGGTCCTTTTCAACCCAGGCCATTCTATGATTCTATGATTCTATGATTCTATGAATTAAATTTCTGTTGATATTAGAGCTATATTTGTTTCAGGACAATAATAGTTTGTTTTATCTAGAAAAAAAGAAATTGTATTCATTAGTCTAGGAATGTTGTGTACATCAAAAATAGTGCCTACAATCAACATAGGAAAGCTGAGATGTTAAAAGATTTTATATATATCAACTATATAACTGATACAACTTCATTAGCCTCCAGGAATGCTCATCTTGGAAGATCTTTTATATGCGCAGGTAAATGTATTCCTGAATTATGTTCTTGAAACCTTACCTCACAGGCCTATTTCACTTTCTGTTTTATCAATTATCTATGATTCTTTCTTCCTCCCTCCTTCCCTCCTTCCCTCCCTCCCTCCCTCCCTCCCTCCCTTCCTTCCTTCCCTC
>NC_034410.1:131464773-131498804 GCF_002078875.1 Numida meleagris
CTCCCTCCCTTCCTTCCTTCCTCCCTTCCTTCCTTCCTTCCTTCCTTCCTTCCTCCCTTCCTTTTTGGCATCTACTATAATTCAGACAGGTAACAAGAACGTTACCTTACTAATTTAGGATTTACACTGAAAGTAGCTTATTTAATCTTCCTCACATCTAATGATATCGAGGAATGTAAGAATGTCAAATTAGTTCTTCACTGAGAACTGTTTTTGTCTGTTCAATGAAAGCAAATTCTTTCTTTCTTCAGTCTACAACCTCTTTTTTTACTTCAGAAAGAGAAAAACATGAAATTTCTAGTCTATAGCACTAGGCTACTTCAGAATTCAGAATTATTTCTTCCTTATTTTTGATACTTTGTTTTTTAAACATGGAATCATAGAATCATAGCATCACCAAGGTGGGAAAAGACCTACAAGATCTTCCAGTCCAACCATCCACCTACCACCAATAATTCTCACTAAACTGTGTCCCTCAACACAACGTCTAAACATTCCTTGAACACCTCCAAGGTCAGTGACTCCACGACCTCCCTGGGCAGCCCATTCCAACACCTGACCACTCTTTCAGAAAAGTAGTATTTCCTAACATCCAGCCTGAATGTCCCCCGGCACAACTTGAGGCCATTCCCTCTAGTCCTATCATTAGTTACATGAGAGAAGAAACTGACAGCCAGCTCACTACAACCTCCCTTCAGGTAGTTGTAGAGAACAATAAGGTCTCCCCTGACCCCTCCTCCAGACTGAACAATCCCAGCTCCCTCAGCTGCTCCTCATAAGGCCTGTGCTCCAGAACCCTCACCAGCTTAGCTGCCCTTCTCTGGACATGCTCCAGGGACTCAGTGTCTTTCCTGTATTGAGTAGCCCAAAATCAGATACAGTACTCGAGGTGCGGCCTCACCTGGGCTGAGTACGGAGGGACAATTTCTTCCCTGCTCCTACTGGCAACACTATTTCTGATAGAAGCCAGGATACCATTGGCCTTCATGGCCACCCAGGCACACTGCTGGCTCACGTTCAACTGAGCATCAACCAATACCCCCACGTTCGTTTCCTCTACACAGTCTTCCAGCCACTCTGTCCCAAGCCTGTAACATTGCCTGGGGTTGTTGGGGCCAAGTGCAGGACCCGGCACTTGGTCTTGTTGAACCTCATCCCATTGGCTTCAGCCCAGCCATCCAGACTGTCCAGATCCCACTGTAGGGCCTTGCTACCCCCAGGCAGACTGACTCTTCCTGCCAGCTTGGTGTCATCTGCAAAGGTATTGAGGGTGCATTCTATGTCCTCATCCAGGTCAGCAATATTGAACAGGACAGGCCCCAGCACCAATCCCTCGGGAGCACCACTCGTGGCCAGTCGCCAGCTGGATTTAACTCCATTCACCACCACTCTCTGGGCCAGGCTCTCCAGCCAGCTCCATACCCAACAAAGAGTGTACCTGTCCAAGCCACGGGCTGCCAGCTTCTCCAGGGGAATACTGTGTGAGACAGTGTCAAAGGCTTTGCTGAAGTCTAGGTAGACCACATCAACAGCCTCTCTGTCATCCACCAGGTGGGTCACTCGATCATAGAAGGAGATCAGTTTGGTCAAGCAGGACCTGCCCTTCATGAATCCATGCTGGCTAGGCCTGATTCCCTGTTTGTCCCACACATGCCATGTGATCTCCTTCAAGACAAGCTGCTCCATAACCTTGCCTGGCACCGAGGTCAGGCTGACAAGCCTGTAGTTCCCTGGATCCTCCTTACCTTCTTGTAGGTGGGATTCACACTGGGAAGTCTCCAGTCTTCTGGGACCTCTCCAGTTGACCAGGAATGCTGATGGATGATGGAAAGTGGCTTGGCTATCCTCTGCCAGTTCCCTCAGCACTCTCAGATGGATCTCATCTGGACCCGTGGACTTGTGGCAGTCCAGGTGGAATAGTAGGTCTCTGTTTCCTCCTGAATCGTTGGGAGTTTGTTCTGCTCCCCATCCGAGACTTCCATGTCAGAGAGTAGAGTACCCTAAGAATAACTGGCCTGACTTTTGAAGACAGATGTAAAGAAGGCATTGAGAACCTCAGCCTTTTCCTTATCCTTGGTGGTCACATTCCCAATCGCATCCATAACGCGTACGGTTAAAAATATGCAAAGCCGAAGGCAGTACAGTACGGTTATATTTATACTAAGGGACATGAGACTATTTTCATGCTACCCAGCTCTAAAAGAAAGATGTAGCTTCTTTCCAGCTTCAACTTATATTTTTACCATTTCCCTTGTCATTCTATTCAATGAAAATGAATGATGGCAATCTAAAGAAGGGACACCTCTCCCCTAATGTAGAGTTCCCATCCATCACAATTGTTTATCTGACTCATTATCTGAAACTGATCAAACCAGTCCTTTATCCATTATTTTGTCATTATCTAAAATTTTTGAAGTCTCGCTGAAAATTCATAGCACAAAAAGTCTTAACTTCAAATACTGGTAACAGCTGGGAATAATGGAGACCAGTTCAGGGAGAACCTCACAGCCTAGTACTTTGTATAAGCTATTTATCAGAGTGGATTTATTTTTAAGCTCTATAGTAAATTAGACCCTTAAACCTATCTTCTGATAAATAAAACCACACACTGGAAATCTAAATAAAATTCCCGTGAAGGATCTCTAAGATCCCCTAATACATTTAAATAACATTGCATTTTGATTTCTTGAGGGAAAATTTTTAGTCATCCCTCTTTTTTAGATGCTAGGCAGCCAATGAATGAATGTCATTTGGAGGAAGGAAATTTGCATTTTTTTTCCTATCTTTCTTTAAGAGCTGAATCATGCCAGTAAATGATGGGATGGTGAAAAAAATGAAAATACTTATTTGGCTACAATATATAAACAGAACTCTCATGTTTTCAAATAGCACATAGAGAGTGTCTCATTTGTATGTATTAGTTCAATCTTAGCTGAATCCAAAATAGATATTATTTGCAAATAAACTTGGAATTTTAGTAAGAAACTAGTGCAACTCAGATTATAACTATATTCTATAATGTTACATTCTAACATATTTTTAAAATGAAGATTAATTCACAGAAGTTATTTTAGCCTGTAGGTTGTTTGCACCTACTGCCTCAGAATAAATAAGCAGACTGATGAGTATGTATAATCATAAGAGGGATGGGTCAGTCAACCCATATCTTTACGGTACAGCAAAAATTTTTAACACATATGCCTGAAAATAAATCCCACTGAAGTAATAATATGAACGCATTTGAATCTCAAACAATAGCAGAGAAGAGGTATGTGTTCCCCTGATTGATTCTAATTCTGAAAATTTGACCCTTATTAAGATTCATGGATTGTCCAAATAATGTTTTTAGGTATTGAAGTTGTTCTAAAAGATGTTCTGAATGACGCGTGCTCTGTGCATTTAGCATAAATTAATGCCGTTTAACATTTATCAAAATAACATAATGGAGATTTTAGGAACGTAGTATCAGAATCAAGGACCTATAGACAATGTCCATATCTTAGTAGTAGCATTAAAATTTAAGAACTAATCTAAAAATAATTTAGCTTTCTGATCTGTTTTCATACCAGATGGGGTGTATTCAAGATAACTAAATCTAACCAATTAGAAATATAATATTCTTTAACCAAAGAAAACTGATAATATAGGAGAAAAGTTTACTTTTGCCTTCTTCCCTTTTTTTCTCTGCTGCCAGCGTCATATTTGGTGGTGTCTTCCAGCTTTATCAAAGAGTTATTGTCGCCCAGTTCTTGACTTGAATATCCAACATATTTTCTCATGCAGCAAATAGCATTAGGAAGTTGTCTGCAGTGGAGGATTATTTTCAAGACTATGTCTGGACATTGCCAAAGTTAAATCATTCTTTAGGACACTAGACTAGAGGGGTCAATAAAATGGCCATGGTAAATTGCATGTTTTGTATAAATGGGTAAGAGCATAAATCACGGAAGACCTGGGAAAATAGTTTCATGTACTTTCAGTTGAAGGAAGATTACAAGATGTGTAGTTACAATTCAGCTTTTAAATAAGTTATTTCATAATATATTTGTGCATAACATTTTTTTATTTTTGGTATTACCTTGATATAGAGATTTATCTTTTTGGATCTGAACCAAAATATGAGATCTATTAAATAGTTAAGTGTTGAATCTAAATACAATGTAATTTAAGGGAAGAAAAATTACATTAGCATTTTATTGGTTCACCATGGCAAGATTTTGGCAGTGGGGCCAATGAGGGTCGCCTCTGTAAGAATAGGCTAATACCCACCACATGCCATAGCCAGCCTTGATCCAGACAGTTCCATGACTGCCCTGCTCCAGGAAGCATCTGAGCCCATCAACAAAGCCTGTGGTACCTTTATGAAAACATATCCAAGAAAAGTGAAAAAAAACATTGGATGGAGTGAGGAGGTAGGAACAGCGGAAGGAACACATCAAGATCTGAGGAGGAGGAAATGCTCTAGGTGCTGGAGTAGATATTATCCTGCAGCCTGTGGAACATCCCATGCCAGAACAGAGGAAAAGTGTGAGAAGAAATGACAAACAGGAACCACTGTGTAGGGATCATAACACCTTCATTCCAACTGTCCCGCTGAGGGAGTGGAGTATGCCTGTTAGCCAAAGCTAACTCACCACAAGTATCATGTTAGATAAAAAAATTTTATCTGATCTCCCCTCAGCACTGGTAGCTGTTCAAAATTATCCTTTGAACAGTATATCCTTCCCCAGCTTTTTCTGTGGACTTGCTTTTGTATACTATCCCAGATTTTATTTCCTCTAAGGAGAGCTATTACATGTTTTGTCATGTCAGATCTAATAAATAGTTTTCTGCTTGATCTGGACTTAAATATTACTTTCATTTTACATGTGTTATCTTTGAACAGTTTTCTATCTGTCTCATAGACTTACTTTTTAGTTGCTATGTTCACAAATAAGAAACAACACTGTTATAAAGCTGAGAAGAAAAAAATGGTGTGTTTTGGGTGACTGGAATTCGGGAAAGTCAAAATAAATTGCTAACACATGTTTGTGCAAAATGTCGTGCCTAATTAGAACAATAAATCCGTAATAGTAGTTTTCATTTAGATACTTCCCATCTGAAAGAGGCAGCCAAGGAAAATTTTATTTCAAATTCAGAAATAATTTTCATATATAGTAAACTAAATTCCAAAGACGTCCTCAGATTATAATAATGCAAATTACATCATGTCAGAGACAACTTTAACTGTCAAACAGATTTCTTTACCATTAGTGTCTTTCTACTAAAAATACATTTTATGCATTCCCAAGAAAGAAATACTACATTTTTAGCACTCAGGTTGTGTCAGGATTGATAGAGGTATAAGGGACAATTATATACTCGAATTAATGGAACAACCTTGCAAGTATGAGGTTTTCTTGTTTGCTATGAAGTATACCATGCTTACCTTCTTATTAAGAGCAAAAGGGAAAATACATTATATATAGAGCAAAAAAAAAAAAACAACTATTATTTGTCTTGCAAAGGTTTTTAACAGGCTAATCAAAATGAAGCAAACATTATTACTCATTCATTTGAATTGATACAAGTAATAGCTTCTTTTTGTGTATTTTTTTTTAACAAAACAAGCAGAAATGGAGAAAGGACAAGGAGCTGCCAGGAGGAGAGCAATGCTGGGAGGTGATCTCTCCCAGCTTTGAGGTTAACTTGTTGTATGCTGTTGTTGTTTCCCCCCCACACACACACATTTTGTTAACACAGACTATTTTATATTCATTGATTTCTAGTTATGTTTGAAAATTTCAAAAGATTCTCCAGGAGTTCCAAATCACATTAAATGTCTAATATTTGCTCCTCAGTGACTATCCAGGTGTGATGGGCTTTTAGTATATCAGAGTATTAGCAGACATAAGCTATAATAAGATAGATAAAGGTCTAGTGACTAGGCAGATCTTACAGTTAAGAGAAGATAAAATTAGCTCTGGAGAGAGGAAGTTCTGAAATGCTGCAGTATTTCTCAGTACTTTGTACTTTTACTGATACTAATTTAATCAAATAGGTGTTCAGAAGTTGGAGATATAAAATGCATTGAAAAGTCTTTTCAGACTTCATTAATGTGAAAGATAACAGACAAATCTGAAGTGGTAAAGTATTTCATTTTAACAAATTCCTTCAACTCTTTTAAGTAATTTTGCTAGAGAACAAAATTTCATTCTTCTAAACACAAGTTTATCCACTGAGATACTTGAAACAGAGCTGTGGCGGTTCCATAATAAGGGCATATTCACAATTACAGCTTCAGTTAGAAAGATTTGCTTCCTCAAAACAACTTAAAGTAGTTTATACTTGTGACTCCACTTACACTGTTTTCAAGCAGCCATATTTTCACTAAGATTAAACTTTTCAGGCATATTTATGTATATCAAAAAGGAGACTTGGGTTTTCTCATTTTTGGGGGGCTAGATTCACAAAACTCTAGTATTGGTATTTTAAAAATAAAAGATTTTGAATAGTTTCATCTTCATAATATTTTCTTTCTTAAGTTGGTGAGGAATTTCCTTCTTTTTCTTCTGGTATATATGTTTAAAATTTCAAAATTCAAACTATGGGCATACAGGTGTTTCTGACACGTCTTTTGTAAGCAGCACTGCAAGTGGCAATTTATTTTCTTATCCTAAATATGTAGAAGCAGAGAGTTTACTGCCTGTAACCATTAAAATCCTCAGATGATGAAGTTTAACTGTTAAGGATTATGTTGCCAAACTTTAAAGAAATTTACTGAAAAAAGAACTTAGATATAAATAAGATTCTAAAATGTGTACTTTAGGTGTTTCATTTTTTTCACGTTTCCTGGTATTGTGATGGTAAAGGTTGGATCTAAATAGATAAAGGTTCCTCTAAAAGTAGGAAAGACCCATTGTGTTGCCATGCATCCACCAACATCCTGTATCTATACTGATCTTGAGTAGGTTTAGCCATAGAAAAGGTAGGATTTATTAAGAGGGTTTTGAATTTTTCTGGTAGTATGTGATATCACCCATATATTATACAAAGATAGTAGGTTTATAATTTTTAACCAGATTTCTGGATGCAACAAGTCACTTTATTAGTAAAGAAAGTTCACTTCTTCAGTTTGACTTCTTGTGCCAGCTGCTATAATTTACCTACAAGTAGCAGAATTGGAAGTCAAAACAGTAACTCAATAGAATGATCCAGGCGATATAATTGGTCCTAAGTAGAGGTCTTCAGTGGCCTCTTTTCGTATAATGTTCATATACCAGTGCTTCTGAACATTTACTTGAAGTCTTTTCAGTTTAAACTTTTAATGCCAATGTTTTCAACTCCATTCTCTAAACACACATTTCAGGACCCCCTTCACTGACTTGTTAAAATATATTTCACAAAGCTGTTGAAAAAAACCAGAATTACTGAATCCAGATCTTTTTATTTAGGTATACAAAGAGGAACTAATACTTTGAAACTGTTTAAGAAAAAGTGTTGACGGAAATAAATAATTTTTTATCCAATTAGAACATTTCACAGAATCATAGAATCATAGAATCCTTAGAGTTGGAAGATATCTTTAAAGGTCATCTAGTTCAGCTACCCTGTAATGAGCAGGGATGTGCACAGGTACATCAGGTTGCCCAGGGCCTGATCCAGCCTTGTCTTGAAAGTCTCTATAAGAATGTTTCACATGAAATGAGGATAGTAAATTCAATCTAGATACAATATTTAAGAAAGTGATAATTCACTATTTTATTTTCCTCTATTTTCTCACTTTGACAACAAGATATATCTTCTCTTGAAAAGCATAATTCCAAATTTTATTCTTAAATCATATAAAGATAAGGGTGGACTAAATAAAGAAATAAAGCAAAAGCAAATGCAAAGAATACATTTTTAATGAGGAATTGTAAAAATAAGAATAAAAATAAAAAACATAAAAACTAAGAGTTGTATTCTAACTTCTATCAAAAAGTTCCTTGAACAGAAGAGGGTAATAGACAGTGACATACAGATTGTAGTCAAGCTTAAATTACCAGTAGGTAAATTCTTAATCTCTGAAAATATCAAGACTTGAGGGTAAACCTTTTGAAATTACCACTGACAGCTCTGCCATTGATATGTTTTTCTATCCATATGAAAACAGTTCACGTTGTTTTTTAGTATATTTGGCAATATAAAGCATAAGCTTTTAAGGCAGGACATTGCTGAAGGCTCAACTTTGAAGTAGAACACCATTTATCTCTGGGCTCTGTTTATGTACCATCTTCTCAAAATCACTAGTTGTCTGGCATTTCTTATGAGTTCAGGGCACCTACGTTCTTCCTCTTTCCTCTTTTTAAAAATTATAGTGACATCACTGACAACATTTGAGCTCCTTCTCTTATGGTTCTAGTGTCAACCTACCACTATCACAGTTTCATGACAGCTGTGCTCTAGGCATATATAGCTCTTGTGCCAATATTTAATAAACCGTGGAAAATTTCAAGCACTTGTATACAAAATGAATGTAATATACAAACTTTCAGACAAATTACTTTCCTAATTCTAACACATCACCACACAAAGAGAAAAGAGGGCTTGTTTTGGATGGGAGAGAGAAAGGATCAGAAATAAATTTACAGCTGCACTTTGAAGTCTAAAACAGAAGTCTATGCTGCTGGTGATTACACAGCTGGAATCAAATACAAGTAAGTATTTTCAAATAGGTTGGAACTGAAAATATTTCAAGACCAGTCAAATGAAAGAAAGGATCCCTTGTGTTTGGGGATTGAATGTAGTTTCACATAACCACTTTAATCTTCTTCGCAACTTCATAGAACCATAGAATACTTAGAGCTGGAAGGGACTTTTAAAGGTCATATAGTCCAACTCCCATTCAATGAAAAGGGACATGCACAGATAAATCTGGTTGCCCAGGGCTTTATCCAACCTTGCCTCGAAAGTCTCTCAGGATGAGGCATCAACCACATCTCTAGGCAACCTTTTCCAGCACCTCACCATCCTCACTGTAAAAGACTTTTTCCTTATATCCAATCTAAATTTCTTTAAGCTTGAAGCCACTTCACCTTGTTCTGTCACCACAGACCCTGCTGAAGAGTCTGTCCCCTTCTTTCCTGTAGCTCCCCTTTAGATACTGAAAGGCCTTATTCAGCCTTTCCACATAGGAGAGGTGTTCCATCCCTTGGATCATTTTCGTGGCCCTCCTCTAGACGCGCTCCAACAGGTCTATAGCTCTCCTGTACCATGGACTCCACATCTGGATGCAGTACTCCAGGTGAGGCTTCACCAGCACAGAGTAGAGGGGCAGAACCACCTCCCTTGACCTGCTGGCCACGCTTCTTTTGATGCAGTCCAGGATGCAGATGGCTTTCTGGGGTGTGAGAGCACATTGCTGGCTCATGTTCAGCTTCCCATCCACCAGTACCCCCAGGTCTTTTTCAGCAGGGCTGCTCTCAATCCTTTCATCCCCCAGCTTGTATTGGTAGTGAGGGTTGCCTAGACCCAGGTGCAAGATTTTGCAATTGGCTGTGATGAACCTCATGTGGTTCACCTGGGCCCCCTGCTCAGACCTATCTAGGTTCCTCTGGATGGCATCCGATCCTTCTGATGTGTCAGCTTGGTGTCATCAGCAAACTTGCTAAGGGTGCACTCGATCCCACTGTCAGTGTCACTGATGAAAATATTAAAGAGTATCCATCTGAGCACTGACCTCTGTGGAACACCACTCATCACTGATGTCCATCCAGACATTGAGCCATTGACCATCACTCTCTGAACTCGATCCCACAGACAGTTCTTCAACAATTGAACAGTTCACCCATCAAATCCATATCTCTCCAATTTGGAGAGAAGGATGTTGTGGGGTACCGTGTCAAAGGCCTTACTGAAGTCCAGATAGATGACAATAGTAGCTCTTCCCTTGTCCATTGATGCAGTGACACTATCATGGAAAGCCACTAGGTTTTGCCCTTGGTGAAGCCATTCGAGTTCTCCCATACAACCTCCCTGTCTTCCATGTGCCTTAGCATAGCTTCCAGGAGGATCTACTCCATGATCTTTCCCAGCGCAGAGATGAGACCGGTAGTTCCTGGGGTCATCATTTTTACCCTTTTTAAAAATGGGTGTGGTGTTGCCTTTTTTCCAGTCACCAGCGAGTTCACCTGATAGCCACAACTTTTCAATTGTCATAGAGAGTGACTTGGCGTGATGCACGGAATCAAACTCTATAACTACAGAGTAGTTATAAAGCAGATATGTTTATTCAGCGCTGCGCACCTCCACTGGGTGCAGGGGGGGTCATCCCCTAACACCCTACACACCAGATGACAAGAAAGGCAGATACTTAAAGAATAAGTGGCTTACACATGCATTAGATTTCCAAGAAAAGTTTGGGTTATTACAATGAGTTCCCTGTCCCAAGTCTCAGTCCTGTTACGCATGTGTGGTATTTCTCGGTGGTCATTTGGTGGTCATTTCTGATGAAGGCTGCAGTGTCCCTCACTGTGTGCTCCTGACCTGGTTCGAGTTGGAAGACGCTGACTAGGTCTAGCCAGCCATATTATCGGCTGTGACTTTGTTCACCAATCTGGTGCTTCTTCATTAATTCTTGTGGTGTGCTGTTGTAGCTGGTTGCCTTGCATTCCAGAGATAGGGTAGCTATCAGTTTTACTTGGAGAAATAGGAGACCTGTGGTCTGTAAAATAACTGCTTATGTATAAAAAAGCATCTGTAATCAGCAGCAAAAACCTGACTTAGCAAGGCCAGGTCTGCAGCTGCCAATTCAGCACCTCGTGAAGGCACATAACTTTTAACCTAGCTTTTTCCTCATTTCAGCAACTACGTCAGCTAATTTCCTCAAGACTCTGGGATTCATTTCATTGGGATCCATGGACTTATGGATGTTCAGATTCCTCAGGTGTTGGGAAACTCCCCAAGTTTCCCACAGGGTTACCCTCCTTGGCGCGGGAAGCTCGATGCTCAATGTGAGTTCATACGGCTTCAACTTTATTATAGCACAACATGATCTTATTTATTATACTTGTTTACAGAATCCAAGTTTCATGCAACCGAGCGTATCAAAGAACAATGGTATTTCCCAAGCAATTTTTGAGCACAGAACACCCTGCTAAACTGCAGCGTACTACACACACCACTGCACCTGCACCTGTACTTATCAATCTATTTCTTTCATCTAAGATTACATCGTAAGTCATTAGTGAATCATTAGCTACGGTGGCTACGTGCTCCCGGGCACACTGCTCTGCAACACTCAGGTGGTCACAAACCTGATCTTTGCTTACAGTGGGAGGGACGTTGTTTCCCCAGCCCCCTCCTACCAACCCAAACATGTGAGGGGTGTGTGGTCAGCAGCTGAGTGACACTTGTGCAATTGTTTTAGTTTCAACTGTGACAGAATTATTTTCTTCAGAGTGTCTGGTATGGTGCTGTGTTTTAGTTCTAGGAGAAAATCAATGTTGATAACATATTGATGTTTGTAGTTGTTGTGAAGCAGTGTTGTACAGAGCCAAGGCCAATTGCAGCGAAGAGCCCAAGGAACTGGGAGGGAACAGAATTGGGACAGCTGACTTTAAAATGGCCAAAGAGATATTCCATACCATATAACATCAAGTGGAAGGAGTTTTGAAAGGGGTGGGAGTTCTTGCTGTCTTCCACTGCTGAAGGGGGTGCTGAGCAATTCCTTGTGCATCGCTTATTATACACACACACATGTTAATGACTGAATTCTACTTTGTTGTTTTTTTTTCAATTCTCTCCCCCATCCTACTGGGAAAGGAATGAGTGAGCAAATGACTGTGTATTTCTGAGCCCCCTGCCAGGTTAAACCACAACAGCAATGTTAATTTGAATAGTGTGAATACTGTTTTGTCAGCCAAAGTACTTATGACTGAGGAAATGAAATGATTTGCTGACATCTAATTCACTGCAAGAAATGAGAAAGATGGTCTCAAGTATCCAGTGGAGTCCGGTGAAGAGGAGAATATCATAATAGTTTAGATGCAGGGAGAAGCAAGTTATTTTCAAAATAGTCTTTATGTAATATGGACAAAATCGGAAAAGATAAAAACTTTCAAAAAAAGTGGGTAAATATGGTAAATTTCGAATGTATGAATGTACTTACCAATTTTTAATAGTATGTATTTAAATTTTCTTCAGAATATTTTGCTCATCTCCATTTTTATCCTTTTTGTTACATGAAACTGTTCTACATAATAGCTTTAAAAATAAGCTTCCTTTATTTTTTCCTTTCTTCTTCACAACTCCGAAGCACAATACATCTTTAGAAGGTGAACTCTATTGCAAAACAAAGCAGATTAATAAAATATTTTGGAAAAAAAGTACATCATACAATATTTTAAAAGGGTTTTGATTTGAGAACAATCCAGTGTTAGACAGTTTAATACATTAGTAATAGCCCTCTATTTTATTTTTACAAGTAAAACTTACTTATGAGGGTCTTTGAGTCTTTATTTTCATTTATTTAAACAAATGATTGAGAATTAGACAATTCTGAATTAGAGTGGTTATAACAGCCTATTTTTCTAAAAGACGATTCAAAAGCATATAATTGTAACGACTAAAACAGATTGTTATCATCAACTGAGAAATGATTGATGAAAACATGATTGATCCACGACTTATAGTTCAGAGTGATTTTTATAATGCCAAAATATGCACTGATAACTAAAATTGAGATAAAACATCTCTAAAGGAATAAATGCCCACTGAATGAAATCGTGATGTTTTTCAGAACAATTTTTATGCCGAGTTTCTGTGAATCCACTGTGGAAAAAGGATGGAGATATTTAAGGCCATGTGCCAACACCTAAGATTTGCTGAGAAGATCAACTGGAGTAGAAAGATTTTTAAAGGGAATATAAAGAGAAAAAACATTCAGTGAGGCATAGTCATATGATTCCAAACTAGAAATGAAAAAAATAAAATAAAAATGACATCCACTTTCTCACCAGACACACACAAAATTTTCCATTACTAACAATACTACAGATCGATCTACTAGTGTCAGTTTTTCTATTGGATTGCATGGATATTCTGTAAAAGCTAATGTGGGATGGATATATCATTGCTTATTGAAGATTTTATACAAAATTTAGAGCTGAAGTTCATCTAGAAGGGTACAGATTAAAACAAAACAAAACAAATCAACAACAATAAAACTTACCAAGATTTGAAAGAGAGAATATTTATTGATCATTATGGTCATTTTTTATTTTTTATTTCTATGCCTCAGCAAAGTATGTTATCATCTATTGGGCAATAAAGCGCTGAGTTTGTACAAATTGACTAAATTCTCAGGGAAGGTTTATGATTAATCGGTTAATGATTCTTATTGACAGTAGTGCTTGTGGAATTAGTGCAGATAACTAATGTTTGAGAGAGAGAGGAATTGTTCCTGTAGATTTTGTTAACAAGGCAGAATGCACAAATGCTGTCTGTATAGCCAAACACAACTTTTTTACGCATTGTGTCCTAGAGGCACAATGCTGCCCTGTTTGCAAGCAAAGCAATTTTGTAAAGTTCTGGTAGTAGACAGAGGAATGAATTGTCCAGGAATCAGAAGCTTACTGTATAGATGAGTAACTGAATTTCATTATTTGCAAAACAATTTTGCAAGAGGAATTACTGGATTTCCTGTTCCTTCAGGCATGTTTTAGAAACTAAGCATCTAGTTACAATTAAAATAAATAAATAATAATAAATACTTTTGGTTTTAGACTGTTTATGGAACTATGAATTACTGAATACTATCATGAGGAATTTTGTCCAGCGGTGGGCCATGAAGATTGTAAAGGGCTGGAGCAACTCTCTTATGAGGAAAGACTGAGGGACCTGTGTCTGTTCAGCCTTGAGAAAAGAAAACTCAGAGGTGATCTTATTCATGTTTATAAATATCTTAAATATGGGAGTCAAAGGGACATGGCCAACCTCTTTTCAGTGGTCTGTGCGGACGGGACAAGGGGAAACAACCATAAGCTTAAGCATAGGAAGTTCTGCACCAATATGCAAAGGAACTTCTTCACAGTGAGAGTGATGGAGCACTGGAACAGTCTGCCCAGGGAGGTTGTGGATTCTCCTTCTCTGGAGATATTCAATACCTACCTGAATGCCTATCTGTGCAGCCTGCTTTAGGGGGGTTGGACTTGATGATCTCTAGTGGTCCCAACTCCTACAATTCTGTGTTTCTGTGATTCTGTGAATTTTGTGTAAGGCTGCAAGCATACTAAGTTATAAGACAAAATCTACAGAAATTACAGTTTCCCAGGGAAGCACTCAGCATACCTGTGTGCAAGCCTTGCCCAGTAGGCATCCCTACTGGTGGTAAGAGTAGTCCAGCCTGTCAGCTGATCCCAAGAGTCAGAGATAGTACATGTCTGACTTGTCTGCAATGGTATCTTCCCTAACTTTTCCTATCTCTTAAGCCATTTTTCTACTATTTCTTATTCTAGAGGTGGAGCTTGAATGACTCTAGTCTTTACATATCTTCATTCTGATTGAAGTAAAATTCTCTCATCTCGCTTTTTGGTCGCACCTTAGAGACAGGTAGTTTTTGGGATGGAAATGTGTGTTGGTATTATAATGAGAATATTATGAGCAAAGTTCACTAAAATACGGCATTTTGTCAGAAAGATGACAGACTTTTGGCCGAGGAGTAGCAGGTAGGCAATTTGGTGCTACCAAGTCCTCAACCCACCATTGTTCTTCCTGCAGTCAGTACCTCAAGTTCCCTTGATGCTGCCAACACCTAATGCTGCTTAGGGAACTACCGTGGAACACAGAACTTGGCTGCATAACTTAGGCTATTTTAGCTTGAGAGCTACAGTAAGAGACTGGAAAATTAAAATAGAGTGAATCCAGCTCTGTACTTCCCAGCTCAAAAAAGACAGGGAACTTTTGGAGATAGTCCAGCAGAGCACTACAAAGATTATTAGGGGCCTGAAGTATCTCCATTATGAGGAAGGCTGAGAGACTTGGCACTGTCCAGGCTGGAGAAGAAAAGACTTAGAGGGGATCTTATCAATTATTATAAGTATCAAAAAGGCAGGTGTCAAGTGGATGGGGCCAGGCTCTTTTCAGTGGTGCCCAGCAACAGGACAAGGGGAAATGGGCACAAACTGGAACACAGGAAGTTCTATCTGAACTTGAGAAATAATTTATTTACTTTGTGAGTGACAGAGCACTGGAACAGCCTGCCCAGAGAAGTCATGAAGTCTCCTTCTCTTGAGATATTCAAAATCTGCCTGGATTCATTCCTTCAGAGACTACTGTAGGGAATTTGCTTTAACAAGGGGTTTGGAATAGGTGATCTCCAGAGGCCCCTTCCAACCTCTACAATTCTGTGATTCTGTGATTCTGTAAATAAATATTTCAGAACCACGTTTCAAGATAGTGTATTACAGTTATGGACTATTAAAACAAACAAATAAAATCTTACTAAATCAATGTATAAAACAAACTTCAATCTGAAATTCAAAATGCCCTGCTCTTCCATTACTTAACTCCTCCTGAGTAGTTAAATTTCTCTTAACTGCTAAATTCTGATTTGTCTTATATTCAGTAGTCACACTGAAATCAAAGCAAATTAGTGCAGAATTTGATCCTAAACGTGCATTTAAAATTCTGAACACATTCTCTCCATATTTTAACTACTCATTTTGTATATTCCTGCTCTATGCCTTTTACTTTTACAGTGCCATGCTATATTTCTTCAATGGAATAATTTATGAGGACACAGCTAATGGATATTATTTACCTTAGTTGAAACCAAATATAAACTCAGGTAAAAATATGTCAATATAAAACAGCTGAAGTGCTTGGCACATTGTGATGGGATTTGTAATGTACACAATGCAAAACTGCAATATTCAGATGTCTGCATCTCAGGAGTAATTAGAGTTGTCATCATAAAATATAGCACACAGCACCAGACAAGGTCAGTTTCCACAAATATTTAGTCAATTTTTTTCAGACTTTTCGATTTTGCAAAAAGGTCAAGGTACTTTGAGATTTCTGTATTTGTCACCATTCATTAGTATAAAGAACTATTTCCACTAGTGGAAAAAAAATAGAAAAGGATGAAATTTGGCTGACTGAAGAATTTACACAGCACAGATTGCATTTTTTTACACAGAACATTTTGCATTTTTAGAAAGCTTTTATATATAAATAAGAAAATATATTATAGTATGAAGTCAGATTAGGCAGATAAACACACCAGATGTTCATCATTAACTAAATGGTAATTTAAACCTAATACAAAATTTGATATTGACTGACAGACTCTCATGAGCTAAATTATTTTTAAAAAATCTTGTCTGCAGTAATTAATCAATTTGGGGCACAAACCAACATCATCTTTAGTCAATAGCAAAGCTGCAGTCATTTGCAATAGGTGTAGGCGAATGGTAGGCTCTAAGCAGAAAGAAAGAATCAGAAGAATTTTATGGGCAAGGATAGATTAAGAAACTATGTGAAAAAACAGCAAGCAGACCGTAGGTCTAGCACAGTTACATGGATAAAACTCTCAGCTGCTGCAATGTGAATGAAAGAAAAAAAAAAGATAAATAAAGGCTATAACAGGCTCCTTTGTAGCCTCATTTCCACAAGCTGTAAATTCAGCCTTGCTGAGCTGTATTTCAGCATGCAGGCCTGGCAGGTAAATGCTGGTGGATTACCAGCAGCAGAAATACTGAATATACTCCACGTTAGAATCAAACCGATCTAGTGATGGCAGGAGCTGTAGGTGGATTGGTTATACTCCTGAGAGCCTGAGTCTGAGAGCCACTAGTTTGGATTGCTCTGCACAGCAGTTGACATGTGTCAGCGGTTTATGGGTGTTCACCTGGATGCCTTGTATGAAGAGAATAAGTGCTGGCATATTTGAAATACAAAGAACTCAAGCATCTGTAAATTACATGTACTGATAATGACTGATGTCACTGAGGCCGAGAGGCACGGTGTGACCCAGATCCAAGATTTTAGATCTTTAGGTCTCTTGTCTGTGGCAGGACAGCCAGATGTAATTCACTTGCAGAATGATTCTTAACCCATGCTTTCTTCTGATTGTGCCCATGCTGGGCGGGAGAGAACTGAAAGAGATTAAAAATGAGAGGGATCATTCGACAATTTGACAGTAGGAACAACTGAGCAACAATATTCGATTTAGCAGTTCAATCTATAAGTTTAGTCTTAGCCAACATGGATATTTAAGAAGTTGGAGCTATTATATTATCAGATATTATGGTCTGTTGACAGATAAATGTGAAATTTGGCTATATTCTGAAATAATGCTTGGGAATTCATTTTCATATGTGTTGGGATTTTATTTGTTTGTTTCTTTCTTTCCTTTTTGCCTTTTTCCTCTGAAGTAAAACCAAAAATAGCCACATTCCTAGCACTGTCAATAACAAGCCCGTGAAGAATAACGTGCAAAGACAACTGGAAATGTTTTACTTTTATTTCATAGTTGAATCAAGAACCAGAAAGTTTGCAGATGACACCAAGATGAGTGGTGGTTGACATACAAGAGAGTAGGGATGCTATCCAGAGGGATCTGGACAGGATTGAGAGGTGGGCCCATGCCATCCTCATGAAGGTCAAGGCCAAGGGCAAGTTCCTGCATCTGGGTAAGGGCAATCCCAAGCACAGATACAGGTTGGGTGGAGAATGGCTTGAGAGCAGCCCTGAGGAGAAGGAATTGGAAGTGTCGGCTGATGAAAGATTCAACATGAGCCAGCAATGTGCATTTGCAAACCAGAAGGCCAATTGTATCCTGGGTTTCATCAAGAGAAGCTGAGGAGGGATTTTTTATAAGGGCACACAGCGACAGGACAAGGGAAAATGTTTTTAAACTGATAGAGAGTAGACTTAGACTAGATATTAGGAAGAAATTCTTTATTGTGAGGGTGGTGAGACACTAGAACAGGTTGTCCAGTGAGATTGTGAATTCCCCCTCCCCGGAAGCAGTCAAGGCCAGGCTGGATGGGGCTTTGAACAACCTGGTCTAGAGGGAGGTGTCCCTGCCTATAGCAGGGGGATTAGAACTAGATGATTTTAAAGGTCCCTTCCAACCCAAACCAAACTGTGATTCTGTGGTTTTGGAAGATTTTTGTTCTGTGATTTCCAAAATAATTTTATAATGTTCATTTCACTGAATAATAAAAAAAAAACACTCCAGTTAATACAACTTGAAAGAACCCTGATTCTGTTAAAACAATACTTGTTATTAAAAAAAATAACTTTTTTTTGGACTTTTGGAAAACTGAATCAGGGTCATATCAGCATTTACATTTCTCTGGTTGAGCGGTTTTGCCTTCTCATGGCTATTTAAACCTACTTTCAATATAAAGATACGAGCTGGAGAATCAGACATACTTTTGTAAGTTTTGTTGTTCTGGAAGGTTTGTTGTTCTGGAACGGAACTGTATAGATATTAACATGCTGCGTCTTTTTTTTTCTTTTTTTTTTGTGTAAAAAACAAACACAATAAACTACAATAAATAAGCAAAAAGAAAACACAGATGTAAGTTTGTTTTGAAGATATTTATTTATTTTGTTATTTCACTTTCAGTCCAGTGAGGTCTCATGTTTTGAACTGTGTTACTTATTCTGACAAACACTGAGTGTCTTTTCTTTGTAAATATTTTAGTGGTGTGTTCACAGAACTGAGTGTTCATCATAACTCTTAAAAAAAAAAAAACAGATGATAGCCACAATTTACAAGAACAGAATCTAAAAGTCAGCTTCTAGAAGTTGTGTTACATTACCCAAAGCACAGCCTGACAGGCAGAAATAATAAAGCTAAAACATTTTCAGAAAAAAAAATCATCAGAAAGAAAAGTTATTTCTCAAGATAATTGTTTGCATTTCCCTTATATTTCACTTTTCAGTGTTTTTAGGGCATAAATTTGTTAACAAATTCAGCTGAAGAAAATTTAATTGACAGGATATGAAATCCATTTACAAATGGAAATTCTTAAAACAGTAGATTGCAAGTAACATTTTCAACAATGCTGAAAACTCAGTAACTATTCCTATCTTAATGGGTGTCGCATTAAAGGATAAATACTTCAGTGCTAAAGGTCCAGTCATGTTCAAGTGAGCTTACAGGGCCACCCTTAAGGAGTTTAGCTGCACCCAGTGTAAACTCTCACAGCTATTTTAATGAATAGTGTTCTTTACTGAAGAAAAGGTTACAGGTTTTTTTGTATTGCCAGTGATACAATTCTGTTAGAAGTGATAGACTGACAGTTCCAGGGGTTTCATACCCTCTCACTTCTTTGCATTTTAAGTGTGAATACAGATGTTGCAATTTTCTCCCAGCTTTAAACTGGAAACACAGGGAGAAAAGAGTGAGGTTTGGATGCAGAAGGGTATGTGGAATTTTCTGCCTTTACAGAGGAGTAACTCCACCAGCACAAGAATTACCAAGGTCAGCCACTTACTCATCAAAACTGTGATTATCAGCAAATACCTGACATCCTGTGCTTTAGAAAAGTAAAAGATTTTTATAATGTTGCTGTAGCTACCTACTATCTTATCTGTTTATCACTTTAATAGACTGACTTGTGTTACTGCTGTTTCTTAGCTGCACCTGCATCATATCAGGAGTATTATAAATAATTCTGCTTAAGACAATAACTCTTTTGAAATATACTTTACTTCTTATGAAAATATTAAACATTTTTATGAAACCTTGGGGAAGCAGAACTGTCTAGATTTACTCTGCATTTATGTGAACCAGTGCTATACTATGTGAGCCACCAAGACCAAAATTCAATTAGAAAATAGCACCTTCATTTTACTTCATGTTCCTGTGAACTGCTGTTTTCTTTGAAAAAACTTACATAGTTTCAGTGTGTCAACGGTTTATGGGCGTTCGGCCCAGTTCCGTGACAAAGGGGACGGGGGATCCACGGGCCCACGCCCCGGGAAAAGGGAAAAGGGGAAAAGGGTAAGGAGATGGCCCTGAGAGCAAAGAACAGCGGCAACAATCTGAGGAGAAACAAACTAATTTACTAAATAAAATATCGGAATGCAAAACAACACACTATAATACAATATAATTACAATTTAAGCTGATAAATCCAATACAGAGAGAGAGAATGTCCCAAAATCAAGGTAGGCCTTACTCTACTACCGATGATAAGACGGCTGGAGAGCAAGGTGCTGCCAAGACGAGAGACGGCGGAAAAAGGGACCAGGTCTCGTGATCTGCAAGTTTTTATACTGCAAACTTTTATCTTTTCCCTCCGACTGGAAAATGATAACAGAGGAGCAAAGTGCCGTGGGGAATGTAGTAGTCCTTGTCTTCTGAAAACCAGGTACATTCATTACATGATGTTATGATGTGGAGTACCAATAACGGAAAATCATAGAACCATGACATATTTTTTATTCATCTGCCAGCTAGTTTCACTTTTTTCCTATATTTTAGAAGTAAACCTGTCAGAATTATTTTCACCGTGACTGTACTTGTTTTCAAAGTAATTCTTTCCCTTTTGATCATTATTAATTGATATTGTGGCATCCACTGATGAGTGTATTAACCTAATAAATCAATGTCAGTTGAACATATGGAGAATATAAAATTATGTGCAAGATGTGCATTAATACAAATATTGAACTTTTTTTTTAATGTTCTGCAAATATTACATAGCAGAAAAATTCACAACAGAGGTTTCTCACAAGAGCCACGGTTTAAATAGTGACCATGAGAAGCACTGAACTGTTCTTTTTACTAGGTTCTCCTTATGTTAAGCATTGGAAAAAAGTAATCAGTATAGGGCACTCTCATAAACAAAATGTTCATGACTCGGGAGATTTCACTGAATTTTATTTATTGCCAATTACATGAACTTTTAGTTATTAATTCAGGTACTGAGATACCATGAAGACAAACAATTAAACAATCAATTTTTGAAAACATTTCTCTTTTGCCTGTCAGCACTTCAGACACTTTCTTGTCCTCTGTTGCCCTTGCTTTTGTTGCACACTGCATTCAGTTCCTTCTGTGAAGACTTCAAAAGTGCAGGAAGAGGAGATCAAAGCATCTTCATAACATTCCTTTTTTCTTACTCTTTTTTTTTTCCTCCTGCTCCTTCTTTTTCAAGTTTTATCTGCACTGGTGTGGGTCATCCAGAGACCAGAGACCCCTTGGGAGTGTACCTTCTCTGGCGGGGGTCAACCATGGGCTGAACTGCTCTCAGATGTGTACCTCATCCTGTGTCTCCTTTCGTGTGTCCTCACCTATATCTTTACACCTCTGCTCCTGTAACTCTCCTTTTCGTCTCTGTTTGTGTGTCCACGCATTACCTACTCACAGAATCACAGAATCATGAGGGTTGGAAGGGACCTCTGGAAATCACGTAGCCCAGCCCTCCTTTTAAAGAAGATTTTCTACAGTAGGTTGCACAAGTATGTTTTGAATATATCCAGAGTAGGAGAGTCCATAATGTCTTTGGGTAACTTGTTTCAGCGCCATCTGTGCCATCAAACTAAGTAAGTTCTTTCTCATGTTAATACAGAACTTCCTGTGTTCCACTTCCATAGAATCATAGAATCACAGAATGCCTTGAACTGGAAGAGACCTTAAAGATCATCTAGTTCCTAACCCCTGCTGTGGGCAGAGCTGCCAACCACTAAACCAGGCTCCGGATCCTGTTTCCCAGGTCCCCATCCAACCTGATCTTGAATGCCTCCATGGCTGGGTCATTCACAAATTCTTTATATGCAACCTGTTCCAGCACCTCACAACTCACTGAGAAAAAATTTCCCTCTTGCATAAAACCTAAATCTCCCCTTTTAATTTAAAATTTTCACCCTGGTCTTATTTCTACCAGACTGTGTAAAAAGTTATACATTCATTATTAGATCATGTAAAGTGTGTGTCTCTTTCCTGATTATAAGCTTCTTTTAAGTTCTGGAGGGCTATAATGAGATCTCCCCAAAGCCTTCTCTTCTCCAGAATGAATATGCCCAGTTGCCTCAAGTTTTCTTCACAGAATTGGTGCTCAAACCTTCTGATAATCTTCATGGCACTCCTCTGGACCCAGTCCAACAGCTTTATGTCTTTCTTGTTCTGGTAGCCCCAGGACTGGATGCAGTACTGCAGATGGGACCTCACAAGGTCAGTGCAGGATAGAACAATCACCTAACTTGCCCTGCTGGCTACCCCTTTTATGATGCCACCCAATAAAGGGGAACCATAACACCCCCCCGATCATTCTCACCTCTGTGCCTGGCAAGATCATAGAGCAGATCCTCTTGAATGCCCTACTAAAGCACATATAAAATAAAGATGAGGTGATTGCTAGTAACCAGCAGGACTTCACCAAGGGCAAGTCATGCCTGACAAACTTGGTGGTCTTTTATGATGAAGTTACAGCATCAGTGGATAAAGAAAGAGCAACTGATATCATCTACCTGGACTTGTGAAAAGTGTTTGACACTGTCCCCCACGATACCCTGGTCACCAAATTGGAGAAAAATGCATTTGATGTATGAACCACTTGTTGGATAAGGAATTGGCTGGTTGATCACACTCAAACAGTTGTGTTCAATGGCTCAATGTCCACATGAATCATAGAATCATAGAATGGCTTGGGTTGAAAAGGACCTCAAAGATCATCAAGTCTCAACCCCCCTGCCAAGTGCAGGGTCGCCAACCACTAGACCAGGCTGCCCAGAGCCACGTCCAGTCTGGCCTTGAATACCTCCAGGGACGGGGCATCCACAACCTCCCAGGGCAACCTGTTCCAGTGCGTCACCACCCTCTGTGTGAAAAACTTCCTCCTAATATCTAACCTAAATCTCCCCTGTCTCAACTTAAAACCATTCCCCCTTGACCTATCGTTATCTACCCTCACAAACAATCGATCCCCCTCCTGTTTATACGCTCCCTTCAAGTATTGGGAGGCCACAGTGAGGTCTCCCTGGAGCCTTCTCTTCTCCAAACTAAACAAGCCCAGTTCCCTCAACCTTTCCTCATAGGAGAGGTGCTCCAGCCCTCTGATCATCTTGGTGGCCCTCCTCTGAACTCTTTCCAAGAGCTCCACGTCCTTCTTGTGCTGGGGGCCCCAGGCCTGGACACAGTACTCCAGATGGGGCCTCACAAGAGCCGAGTAGAGGGGGACCACCACCTCCCTCTTCCTGCTGACCACTCCTCTTTTAATGCAGCCCAGAACATAGTTGGCCTTCCGGGCTGCCAGCACACACTGCTGGCTCATGTCCAGCTTCTCGTCCACCAGGACCCCCAAGTCCCTCTCCGCAGGGCTGCTTTCAAGTACTTCTTCCCCCAGGTTGTATAAATACCTGGGATTGCCCTGGCCCAAGTGCAGCACCCTGCACTTGGCCTTGTTGAACCTCATTAGGTTCTCATGGGCCCACTTGTCCACCCTGTCCAGGTCCCTCTGGATGGCTTCCCTTCCTTCCAATGTATCGACTGCACCGCTCAGCTTGGTGTCATCTGCAAACTTGCTGAGGGTGCACTTGATTCCATCGTCTATGTCATTGATAAAGACATTGAAGAGCACCGGTCCCAGGACTGAGCCTTGGGGGACACCACTCGTGACCGGCCTCCACCCTGACACGGAACCATTTATCACAACCCTTTGGCTGCGACCAGCCAACCAGTTCTTAACCCACTGAACAGTCCATCCTTCAAATCCATACCTCTCCAATTTAGAGAGAAGGATGTGGTGAGGGACCCTGTCAAAGGCTTTGGAGAAGTCCAGGTATATGACATCCATCACCCTCTTCCCATCCACCGACGCTGTCACTTCATCGTAGAAGGCCACCAGATTGGTCAGGCAAGATCTACTCCTGGTGAAGCCATGCTGGCTGTCTCGGATCACTTCCTTGTCACGTATGTGCCTTAACATGTCTTCTAGGAGGATCTGCTCCATGATCTTCCCAGGCACAGAGGTGAGGCTCACCGGCCTGTAGTTCTCCGGGTCATCCTTCCTCCCTTTCTTAAAAATGGGAGTAATGTTTCCCTTTCTCCAGTCACTGGGGACTTCACCGGACAGCCATGATTTTTCAAATTTGATGGAGAGCGGCTCGGCAACCACATCAGCTATCTCTCTCAGAACCCTAGAATGGATATCATCCGGGCCCCATGGACTTCCACACATTCAGTTTCATGAGGAGGTCTCGAACCTGTTCCACTGTTACAGTGGGACAGAATCCGCTCCTCTCACCCACACCTCGAGGTTCAGGGTCTTGGCAGACACGGGAAGCCTGACCACCAGTGAAGACCGAGGCAAAGCACTTATTGAGCACCTCAGCTTTTTCCATGTCTGAGGAAGCCAATTCTCCATCCTCATTTATCAGAGGGGGAACACTCTCCTTGACCTGTTTCCTCCTGCCTATGTACCTGTAGAACCCCTTCGCGTTATTTTTCACATCCCTAGCCAAGTTCAGCACCTTGGCTTTCCTGATCCTATCTCTACACATGCGGACAACAGCCCTATATTCCTCCCAGGCTACACAACCCTGCTTCCACTTTGCATACATTTCTCTCTTTTCCCTCAGTTTAAGCTGCAGGTCCTTGCTCAGCCATGCTGGTCGCCCGCCTCCTCTGCTCGATTTCTTCTGCTGGGGAATGGAGAGCTCTTGCGCTCTCAGGAGGGTGTCCTTAAAGAGCTGCCAACTCTGCTCTGTTCCTACGCCCTTAAGGACAGTTTCCCAGGGGATCCCACCCAGCAGTTCCTTGAGCAGCCGGAAGTTTGCTCTCCTGAAGTTCAGGGTCCTGACTTTACTCTTTGCCAGGCCTGCATTCCTCTGGATCACAGACTCCACCAGGGCATGATCACTACAGCCCAGGCTGCCTCCAATCTTAACTCCTCTAATGCTCTCCTCCACATCGGTGAGCAACAGGTCCAGTAAGGCTTCACCTCGGGTCAGTCCGTCTAATACCTGGACAAGGAAGTTATCCTCGACAGACTCCAGGAATCTGTTGGACTGTCTGCCGCCCGCCTTTCCGCTATCCCAGCAGATATCCGGGTGGTTGAAATCCCCCATCAGGACAAGAGCCCGCAAACGCGACACCTCCCGCAGCTGGAGCAAGAAGGCCTCGTCCACAGGCTCCCCCTGATCAGGTGGCCTGTAACAGACCCCAACCACTAGATCTCCTTTACCGGACCGATCCCTGACTTTAACCCATAAGCTCTCAACCTGGTCGTCGCTGTTACTCAGACACAGCTCTTCACAATCTATCCACTTCCTAACGTAGAGGGCAACTCCCCCCCACCCTTCCAGCCCTGTCTATCCCTTCTGAAGAGCCTGTAGCCCTCAATCAGAGTGTTCCAATCATGGGATTCCTCCCACCACGTTTCCGTGATAGCAACCAGATCATAATTTTCCAAGCACATCACGGTTTCCAGTTCCTCCTGCTTATTTCCCATGCTGCGTGCATTAGTGTAAAGGCACTTCAGCTGGGCTTTCTGGCACACAACCTTTCTAGAGGGACCCTCCTTCAAACTTCCAGAAGAAATCTGAAGTTCTCCCCCACTGCTTCCTAAAGCCCCAATACCATCTTGTCCATGCTCACGTGTTATCAAAGCCATCAACCTCACATCATCCCTTGTGTTCTTCCTACAAAAGGGTGCATCGTCCTCCTCCTTCCCCCCACAAGACTGTGGGATCTTACTAGCAGAAGCCCCTCCCAGAAGCACTGGCTCATTACATACAGGGTCCTTACTAGTGACCCTGGTTTCACCCCCACCCCCCTTCATACCTAATTTAAAGCCCTTTCAATGAACCTTCCCAATTCCCATCGTAAAACCCCTTTCCACCAGTGGGATAAGCTACTCCTATCAGATGCCAGCAGGCCCGGTCTAGTGTAAATCGAGCCAAGGTCGAAAAACCCAAACCCCTGCCAGGCACACCAGGCTTGGAGCCAGATATTAATCTGTTGCCCCATCATGTTCAGTCCCTTATTGTTCCCTTTAATTGGAGGGATAGAGGAGAACACAACTTGTGCTCCCAAACCCTTGACCAGACGCCCTAAGGCTCTGAAGTCCTTTTTCATGGTTCTAAGGGAGGTTCTTCCTATTTCATCACTGCCTACCTGAAACAACAACAGAGGATAATAATCCGAGGGCTGTACTACGGACGGAAGTTTCTTCCTTACATCTTTAACCCAGGCTCCCGGGAGGCAGCAGACTTCCCTGTGTAGAGGGTCAGGTCTACATATTGGGCCTTCCGCTCCCTTCAGCACCGAGTCACCAACAACAATGACCCGCCTTTTGTTCTTTGCTGAGGATGTTTTAATGTTAGGGGTAGTCCTGCTGAGCTCTGGGGACACCTCCAAGTGGGGAGAAGCATCATCTCCACCAGTGTCCAGCTGTTTCCGCAGAGCACTGTACCTGTTCTGCAGGGGCAGCTGAGGAGGGAGGGGAATCACTGGGTGGGTGTGCCTGCACCGTTGAGCAGGGACCTTTTGCCATTGCCCCCTGCCCCCCAGTTCATCACTGTTGTTAGGTGGGGGAGAGGACAGGGGGATCCCTGCAGCAGGAGCACTGTCTGCTTGCTGGTTCCCTCCTGTTACCTGTTTGCAAGGCGGTAGGGGGTGACATGCTTCGTGCAGGGCTGCAGCTGGCTGCCTCGATCTCAGGGACGGTAGGGACTGGCACCACTGATCAATCTCCCGCTCACTCTCCCTAATACTCCTCAGCCTCTCCACTTCTTCCTTCAGATCAGCCACCAGCCTAAGTAAATCATTTGGCTGGTCGCATCTGACACACATGCTTTCTGCATCGCCCTGCATTGCAAGGGCCAAGCTCAAGCACTCACTGCAGACAAAAACCTGAGTACTAACATGTTGCTGTGGGACCTCCACCAGGGTCTCCTCATTTTTCTTGGCAGCGGCCATCCTTTTATCTGTGCATGGGACCTCAGTCTGGGTCCCCATATTTTTCCTGGAAATAGCCTTCCGCCGGGGGGAGCCATGGCAAACCAGCTGACCCTAGTACGGTCTAGGGCAACCTTAATGAGGTGCAACTGGTCTGGTCCTCCCTGTTGCCAATAGCGCTAGCTTCGCCCTGGCCGCATTACCAGCCCATTAACAGGTGCCCCTGCACTTACCACTCCCAATACAGTGATATAACAGGCCCCCTCATTGTGTAGTCATGTGAACGAGTGGCTTACTGTTTCAGCGCGTTTGAATGGCCTTTGCGGTACATGCACTCGAACTCCCCCGCTATGCCCCCCTGCATCCCCGCCCCTTTTATAAGGCAAGGGGCAGGGATGCAGGGCCATTGCCCTGGCAATACCCACGCCATGTCAGCCGCTCTCGCGAGAGCTGCCAGGCCGCTCTTTTAGCTTGGGGGTCCCCGCGTAAAGGAATCAATCCAAAAACCCCCCTGTACCTCGCTTCAGTCACTGCAGTTCTGGCTGGGACAGCGCCGAAACAGCTAACCTCAGCAATCAAGCAAAAAAAATATAAAATTAAACCGCACTACCACAAATTATGCAGTCGAGTTTCCCACATTTGGGGAAATCACAGGGGTCAGCACACCCGGAGTGTAGGGGATGAGCCTCGCCCTGGGAAAACCACCTGCCTGATCATGGTGTCTTCCCTGCCAGGTAAGTATGAAGACCATGTGATGAGACATAAAGACCAGTGATGAGTGGCGTTCCTCAGGGATAGGTGCTGGGACTGGTGTTATTTAACATCTTTGTTGGCAACATGGACAGTGGGATCAAGTGCACCCTCAGCAAGCTTGCAGATGACACCAAGCTGAGTGGTGCAGTTGACAAGTTAAAGGGAAGGGATGCTATCCAGAGGGACCCAGACAGGATGGAGTGGTGGGCCCATGCCATCTTCATGAAGGTCAACAAGGTCAAGTACAAGATCCTATAGCTGGGTCAGGCCAGTCTCGAGCACAAATATAGGCTAGTCAGAGAATGACTTGAAAGAAGCCCTGAGGAGAAGGATTTGGGGCTGCCAGATGATAAAAGATTCAACATGAACTGGCACTGTGTGCTTGCAGCCCAGAAGGCCAACCGTATCCTGGGTTGCATCAAGAGAGAAATGTGACCAGCAGGTCGAGGGAGGGGATTCTGCCCCTCTACTCTGCTCTTGTGTGACCCCACTTGTAGTACTGCATCCAGTTTGGGGGCCCCCAGAACAAGAAGGATATTGAACAGTTGGAGCAGGTCCAGGGGAGGATCCCCTACACTCCCCTCATGAACAAGTCATTGGCCGCAGTGAGTTCTCCCCTCCATCTCTTCTCTGGGCTGAACAAACCGAAGGACATCAGTCACTCCTCAGTGCCTTCCCCTCTAGACCCTTCACCATCTTTCTAGCCCTCCTTTGGACAATCTCTAATAGTTTTATGTCCTTTTTGTACTGTGATGCTCAAAACAGCACACATTAATTGAGGTGAGGCTGCACCATTGCAGTGCAGAGAGGGACAATGTCTTCCATCAATTTGCTAGTATCTCCTCTCTTGTCTCCTTTTTTGTTTCCAATGACTACTACCAATTTTAAATATATTTTTACAGAGGTGACAGGGGCTCTTCTGACTGATTCCTGTTTTCATGTATGGCATGTAGGTGTCAATCCAGTCAATGGATGCCCATCACAGGGCAGCCCCCGACTTTCTTTCATCTAGGACACTCTTCCAGCTTCCTGCTAACAAAATCCCACCAGCTATGCTCAATGCAGCATCCCATCATCAAGGGAAAATTCACTTCATGGGTAGACAAGAATAACAAAGTAAGTCATGCCAACCAGGCATAGGGCAAGAAGTGGTAGGACATCAACTGTTTATTTATTGGAACAGAAAGAGTCACAGAAGAAAGAAGAAGAAGAGATTGAAATGTTGGCAAATTTGGGATTCACCAAGGAAAATAAATTATTTTAGATCTCATGGAAAAATATATTTTATGATTTATATCATTCTGCATAATTCAAACGTTTTTTAAGAATAAACATTTTAGTCTGCTTACAGTACTATCATGCAGGATAGAATAAATTAAACAGGCTTTTTGCTAGGAAGTATTTTCAAGTGTACTTTGTACTCTTTGTGATGCAGCGGCTCAACTACGCAGATGCAGAGGAAGCAAAAGCAAGATGCAATGTATGAATAAAATAACCTCTGTCATAACAAAAGACTACAGAAATGCCATTATTGTTTTCTTAATTATAATAGTGTCAGAACACAACATAAGTCCTTCACTCCTCTGAATTTGAATCTTATCCATTATTGAAGTGAAGGGTATATGTATAGCATCAAAGTTGTCTTGTGCTTGTTTTCATTCTAATTTCATCTCTTCAGGTTTATTCTAAAGGCTGGGGAACAGCAGAGTCATGGTTCTCCTCATTTGCTACTTGAACTGTACAAATCACACTTTAATCAGTAAGTA
Source organism: Numida meleagris (assembly GCF_002078875.1). Lineage (NCBI taxonomy): Eukaryota > Metazoa > Chordata > Aves > Galliformes > Numididae > Numida > Numida meleagris. The sequence goes on from NC_034410.1 coordinate 131,494,174, forward strand.
TAGTTGCACTTACAGAAGGTGCTTCTAACTTCAGACACTAATTCAGCTCTGTATTACTCAGAACAAGAACTGATCTACTGGATTAGTTTTCATGCCAGGATAGAGTGGGGTAGATAGTTTTTTTCACTGTGAAACAGAGTTTATTGCAATAGTTGTAACAATTTAAGACTATTTTTAATAATAGTCTATTTCTTTCTGCAATTCATCTTGCTAAGATGTAATAGTTATAACTACACTGGGAAACACCCTGTATGCTTTAGTGTCTTCCATAAACAAGATAATTTCTGCAAATATTTTGGACGCTTTATATTAATTAAAGAGCAGTTATTTGGGTGTGGAACCTGTAAAGATTTGTTTCTTAAGCTCCTTCTCTTCCTTTCATCTCTTATATATGTTCCTTGCTTCAAAAACCTATAAAAATGTTACTTCTTCAAGAAAGTCAGATTTTCCAAGACACAATCTGGTCTTGAAACTCATTATTACGCTGAAAGAAAAAGAAGCAGTGACATGAAATTTCTCTTTCCCTCATCATTTGTCTAGATGATTGGTAAATTTCTGTTTTCCTGGATTCCTGGATTCCTGCTTTTTTTTTTTTTTTTTCTCTTTTTTCCCCTTGGCGAGGTTAAACCAGAATATGATATGGTCTGGGAGTATCTATGACTGAAGAAAGTGTGTAAAACAGTCTGGATTGATATGCCTCACCTAGGCCTTAGTTTGGAGTGTGTGAGGCCCTGTTAATGGATTCTCTGACAGACCAAACATAATGCTCTTATTTCACCAACCTGATACAGACTGAACTTGATGGGTTCAGAAGAGCTTATGCCCTTAAAGGGCATGACTACAACAATGTCATTGTACATTGAACTATCCTATTTTCTTTTCTAGAATGAAACAGGGAAATCTTTGGCACAAGAGCAGAACACTAGCCCTATGAGAAAATGAACAGTTGTTTTGAAATATCAGCAGGGATTTAACCCAGACCAAAGAAAGGAGCCATTTGCACCACAAACAACTCTCTGCATTGAGTTATTAATATTATATATATAGCCTCTGGCATTACAGTCAATAAGTAGAAAGTTGTCTATAAATTTAGAAGAATCAGCAATTGCACAGTTGTCTGCAAAAAGCTTAATTGAACTAACAGTAGAATTCAACAATTTAAGAGAGAAAAGAATAAGATAGTTCTAAAATAACAAAAACATGGGAATACCTCTCCTTTGCAGCCTTCAGTGCATTTGTTTTGAAGTTAAAATGTTTTTCATTCTCTCTGATTCTTTTCCTTGTAGCATGTTTACAGTTGGTGTTCTTGACCTCATCTTAAGGTTAACTGCCTTCTTGACTAATCATGTCTCCTTTCCTTCTGGGAAAGGGGACTATCATGGGGAATATCAGGCCACTTTGCAATGCAATTTGGTTCCTGCTCCCCCAGCTAGATTCATGTTTTCTTTTTTGTTGTCCTAGCTTGCTCTTGATATAACAAATGCTTTTGAGAGTTAAATTAAAGGTTTTATTTTCTCTTATTTCTTTCCACCATCAAGATAAACTTCTATAGTGGTTTAAAATATTAAATAATGATAAGATTGTCTTTGTCATTATTTATTGTTTTAGGAGAAAAAATGTCAGTTGCAAATGCATTTGTCAAACGGTCCTCTTTATGGCAAGTACCTTGCTGTTTCCTACTGTTTAGTGTTCTTAATGCATCATATCTGAAAACATTAGATTGAAGAATCTAAGTCTAAAATACTGACTTTTTGCATTTCGTTACTCTTTCATGCCTTTTTGATGCTGCAAAATTATATAGTAAAAGAAAACAATATCTTTTTTTTTTTTTCCTCCTGAAAGATATCATAAAATCATAGAATCACCAAGGTTGGAAAAGACCTACAAGATCATCCAGTCCAACCATCCACCTACCACCAATAGTTCTCACTAAACCACGTTCCTCAACACAATGTCTAAATGTTCCTTGAACACCTCCAGGGTCGGTGACTCCACCACCTCCCTGGGCAGCCCATTCCAGCGCCTGACCACTCTTTCAGAAAAGTAGTATTTCCTAACATCCAGTCTGAATCTCCTCAGGCGCAGCTTGAGGCCATTCCCTCCAGTCCTGTCACTAGTTACACGAGATAAGAGGCCAACCCCCAGCTCACTACAACTTCCCTTCAGGTTGTTTTAAAGAGTGATAAGAGGAGAGAAGAAAGAGTAGTTTTGAGTGAAAGAGTCAATGTTTATTTTGCTTATGTGAGCAGTTCCTATTTAGTAGAAGAGCTAGAGAATGGGGATTTTAACCTTCAGTTATTATCTGAATTTGGCTCCATTTTCTCTTACAATATCTGAGTACACAGCTAAGTATGAAAACTCAGAAAAGATAATCAATATTTTTATGTATTTGCATTTTCTAAGCAGTGCCTAGGAAATTGCAAAATTGAATATTATTTCCTGTGAGGTTATGGTGTTGTTGAGAAATGTGGGGTTTTTTTACAGAACTGTCTTATGCTTCTTAACAGGACTGTATGTTTCTTAATTAATTAATGGCTAATTGAACAAATTGACTGTATAAAGTAGTGAAGAAACTGTATGTCTGGAAAGCAAAACAATGCAGCAAATAAAAAATCAGACTGAAATTTCACTGAAATCTAAAAGCAAAGTAGATGTTATTTTCTTGTCTGCTCAGAATGCCAATACAATATTCACATATGTAATTGGACACATTCTCACCCTGGCACTTTCACATATGGGCACATTTAAGAATGGTAAAATACTAATGACTATAAATACTTCTGTTGATGTAATAAGGAAAGAGGACTCTTGTCTACTTCATTAATATATTTACTCAGTGGCTCATGTGTTTTATAGGACAAAAGCAGGAAAACTCACATACATGTTTACAATGCAATTGTTTCTAGTTTCCTCAGGAGTCTCTGGTGAGTTTTCTTAAATGTAAAATGCCAAGTTTAATCCTGAAGGTTTAAAATTTCTATTTTTACTTGCATGCTGGTGTGTGTGCATTGGCACCTCCTTTCATAATTGAAGATATCCACACCGGTCCCCTACTGACAATATAAATATATATTTTTTAAGATAGAGGAGTACATTTTACCTACTCTTAGAAAAAAATCCACGGGAAAACTTAAACAATTATTATGTTCATCATCAAATGCCTATAGGAAGATCATAGAGACATAGATTCATAGAGTCGTGAAAAGCTTGGATTGGAAGGAACCTTAAAGATCAACTTGTTCCAATTCCTTGCCATACTCAGCCATGCCACCCACTAGATCAGATTGCCCAGAGCCCCCATTCAAGCTGTCCTTGAACACCTCCTGGGATAGAGAATCCACAATCTCTCTGGGAAGCCTGTTCCAGTGCCTTACCACTCTCTGAGTAAAGAATTTCCTCCTAACATCTAACCTAAATCTCCTCTCTTTTCTTTTTAAACTTTTCACCCTTGTTTTATCACTACTAGACTGTGTATAAAGTTGTTCTCCATCTTTTTTTGTACATCCCCTTTAAATAATAACAAATCAGTGAGGTTTCCCTGGATTCTTTCCTTCTCTAGTCAGGAAAAAAAAAACAAAAAAAACCCAAAAACAAACAAAAAAAACAGTTCCCTCAGCTGAGCAGGTGTTCCAGCTCTCTGATCATCTTTGTCATCCATAACAATGTCTCTGCTTGCTCCTTGGTCACTTTCTTCTCTTGTTTCAGCATGGGGTCCCTCCCATGGAATGCAGTTGTTCTTGAACTGAGCCTACGTGGGCTTCCCAGAGACATCAGCTGTTCAAGAATTTCTCCAAGATGGACATGTACCACGGGGTACATTCCTTCAGGAATGGTCCCTCTATGGGTGACACCTCCCCCATATTTCCTGCTCCACCATGAGTTCCTCTACGGGCTGCATTTGGAAATTTTCTCTGCTTAGCATTCCATGGGCTACAGGGAGACATCCTGCTCCACCATGGGCCTCTTCTGGTCTGCAAGGAACTTCTGCTTAGTGCCTGGAGCACCTCCTACACTCCTTCTTCACTGCCCTTGGTGTCTGCAGGGATGTTTCCAGGCACAACCAGTGTCAGTCAAGGATTGACTTTGGACAGTGCTGGCTCCCTTTTGGAGATGTCTGGAACTGAACCCTTAAAATGGATCAGCTTCTGGACTGCTCTGACAGAGGCCACCCCTGCAGTTCTCTTTCTACCAATACATTGCCACATATACAAGCCCAATACAATTATCAATCTACAAAAAATGCCATTAATATTTTCTGGTACCTCATTTATATCTTAATGGGTTAATCCATTCAGCATGTGTATACATACACTTAAAATATACTCAAAAGCAATGAATACTATTTGTTAACACACGTTAACACAGATTGTTTACCTGTGTGTGTGTCTATTGGTATTAACAACCCAAGAAAAGGTCAAAGAGCAGGCAAAAGAAAATTACCTGGGATTTTCTGAAGCCCATTACACTCATTCCACATTACTAAGGTCTCAATTTTTTACAGTTACTTTTCTTATTCAAATGACATTTTATTCTGGAGTTAAGAAGGAGAAAACTACTAGAGGAAGAAATCTCTCTGAAAGAAAATACTCTTTTTCTTTTTCTTTTTCTTTTTCTTTTTCTTTTTCTTTTTC